>NC_049989.1:14664347-14748810 GCF_000003815.2 Branchiostoma floridae | reverse complement strand
TAGGCGGCAGACAGGTGACAAACTTACGTTTCGCCGACGACATTGATGGGTTAGCTGGGGAAGAGAGCGAGTTAATAGAATTGGTGGACCGTTTGGACAATGCAGCCACAGCCTTTGGCATGGAAATCAGTGGTGAAAAGACCAAAATAATGACAAACAATACTCACGGTTTCAATGCCACAATCAAACTTGGTGAAACAAGGCTAGAGAATGTTGCAAAATTCAAATATTTAGGTTCAATCATATCTGACGAAGGATCCCGTCCAGAAATCTTAGCAAGGTCTGCGCAGACAGTAGCCGCACTAGCTAGGCTCAACACCATATGGAAGGATAAGAACATATGCCTAAGATCCAAAATTAATCTTATGCGTGCCCTAACTCTGTCAATTTACCTGTACGGATGTGAGACCTGGACATTGACAACCGAGTTACAGAAAAGAATCCTCTCAATGGAAATGAGATGCTACAGGAAAATTCTGGGGATTACGTACTTAGACCGTGTCACTAACGAGGAAATCCGCAACAAAGTCGTACAAGCCATAGGACCACATGACAACCTCTTGACAACAGTGAAAAAGCGCAAATTAAGATGGTTTGGTCATGCGGCAAGGTCGTCGGGGTTAACAAAAACAATACTACAAGGGACAGTCCCAGGAAGCCGAAAGAGAGGAAGACAGAAGAAACGATGGGAGGACAACATAAAAGAATGGACCGGGCTGAACTTAGCGGAAGCCATAAGAGCGGCGGAGGATAGAGACAGGTGGAGAAGAATAGTGGACGAAGTCATGGTGCCCCAACGACCCACACAGAGGTCAAGGGATAGGTGAAGTGAGGTGAGGTGAGACACAGAAAATGCCAGAGGAGTTAGCTGGCCGAGGAGTATGGTTGCGACCCAGCTAACTCGTCTGGCATGTTCTGTGTCTATATATGTTCAATTTCTACTATTTTTCCAGCGACCTATGGATTCTGGTAGAGTCTCCTTCAGTGATTGCCATTTTCTACAAAAGGGTAACAAATGTTGATGGTACTTCAAGGAAACTACGTCACAGTAATTTTCTTTTGAGCGATTTCACTTGTCCCTGTAAGGATGGACCGCTTTTTTTCACCCGCTAACCAGACTGGATCGCTTTTTCCGCCGTCCGGACTGGACCACTCTCTCCACCAACCCAACTGTTCATACCTATATCTACTGCAGTGTAGGTGGCACTGAACCCAGCAGCTGTTCCCGTAGCATCAGAAGTGAAGACGGCCGTCATGGTGTTAGCTGAGGAGTATATGGTGCCCAGGTTTAGCAGACCAGTGTTCCGGACCCCTGCGGTTTGAACCAAGATAAAAATAAATTGTTTCTTGATAAATCTGTCTTTCACATACTGAAAAATCTTACAGTACAGTATTGAACTTCACCACATCAAAGTGCTATTACATTTGGACGAAATCAAACATTGTTTTCAACACGGGTTGGTATAACGATGCAAAAACTTATACTCAATTGCATTAGTCCTTTAAAAAAGAAGATGAGGCATGTAATAATATTAAAGCGTTTATCCCAGACGAAACGTACAGTACACAACAATAGTGTAGTGCATACGTCAGAACCAATCACGTATCAAATATGGCGTCGGGAAGTTTTGTATCTGTTCGTTCGACAAAAGGCCCCATCACGTGAAAAGCGGAATCAGCCGGAATGCGGTCAGAATGACTCTCCTCAGAATGACTATTGTTTGTATATTCCTGTGTATGCGAAGTGCATTATAGAAATTCTCACTGCGTTCCTGCGTTCTCACTTTACTCAGGTGAAAATGAGTACCTAGCTTCGGCTAGGGCCGTCCCTCGGATAGGACGTTAAATGGAGGTCCCGTGTCTGGGGAGAGCCATACCCCAGGCACGTTAAAGAACCCGCCACACGTACGTGCGATGGTGCGGTGTGAGTGGTCCAAAACCTACGGTACCTTGGCCGCACCTGGGGCAATTACTGTCGTATTGAGGTCACCTGAGTAGCGCCGAATGGCAGCTCGCTCCAGACACTTGCGACAGTCGTATTGAGGTCAACTGAGTGGCGCCGAATGGCAGCTCGCTCCAGACCCTTGCGATTTAGCCCCGCCTATTGTAAGCTCATCGCAATTCATACCCTGGCTGCAAAGAGTGAGTAGTCGACCCACCCAATAACAACAACAATAACAGTTACAGATATTTCTGCCCATTCTTGGGTTCGTCCCAAATGTTTTTGTTATGCTTAAAACTTTCGAGGTGCATTCGAAGTGAAGAAATATCGAACGGCATGCAAAGTGTGTTCTAACTGCAGTATGACCGCATTCTGCGGCATTCCAACATTATTCGAAACATTCTGATCTCATTCGATGGAGAACCGAAACAGCAAACCACTTCAAGTCCTGCCAGAATGTGGCCAAAAGAACATCTGGAATGCAGTGAGAAGTCAAGAATGCACTACAAATACCCAGGAATAGACAAAGAATAGTTATTCTGACGGCATGTCGTCTCATTCCTTCTCGGGTGAAGGGGATATAAGGTCGACGTCCATTTGGAATTCCCACCCGAATGTGGCACGAACTTTGCAACCTCTTCATTCTTGCTGGTTCTGCTTGATTCTTGCCAATTTGGTTTCATTGTACACGTGAAGGCCCTAATAGTAAGAGGTACAGTTTTTCGGAAATGCGCACGTAGTCCTTACCTATTCGATTCTGCCTGTCAGTAGAGTTCCCGTCATAGATATCCAAGAAGTCCGAGCTTCTCTCAAGGTCAAACACAGAAAAGGTCAACTGGATCCTCTTGTCTGACTCCACCACGATGTCGTAACGGCAGGTCTGGTTGCTAGGGTAGTTGTCCGGGTAGTCTGGGCTGCTAAAGGTCCCGCTTTCGCCTGTCAACAGAACTGGCTGGCAACCTATTGCGGAAAGAGGTGGCAAGGGGGTCTTGTGGTATTGTTGAATTCGAATCTGAAGGTTCTGTGTTCAAATCTGTAGCAGACCCCAATAATGCGAAAAATCTCGACCCTCTAAAACGTCATTACACGGGGGGCATATTTTTTGGGGGAGCTCAATTTTCGATGTTTTCAACCAATGAATGTTGTTTCTAGATCTGTTCTTTAGAGTATGTCTGTTTCAACATTTGTGGGGAAAGGCAAACATCGTTGCTGCATTCAAAAGTGCTCAACCTTCGAGCTTGTCCACCAATGAATGTCGTTCTTGACACTACGTACCTGACTCCAATGTAATGTACGAGGCGTTAAACCCGGAGGCCGTCCCTGCCCTGTCCGACGTAAAGACTACCGTCATGGCGTTCCCTGTAGATTCTATAAGGTGGACGTTTGTCTGACCTGTGTACCGCTCTCCTAGAAAGAAAGAAAAATGATAACATACGCGTATCATATCTAGAGTTTTTGTAAATCTTTTTTTCTGAATGTTTTTCTTGCTTAGGTTCATCTTCGTATAATGTCTGAGCTGTCGTAATAAGTACACGAGAGAGCGCCTGGGGGAAAACATGTGACTCGGACCAATTCCATTTCCTGTCATCCCTCTGGGACCTTTCTAGCACCTTTGACGTAATTTCCTGTTATAGTGTCCACAATGTGTCTAATGTGTATTTTGCGTACTTTGTTTCAGGTTGTTAAACGGATAAATGGTAAAAGAGCCTAAAATAGAGCAAGATGGAGCTACACTTCTAGGAAGGATGTAAAACATACACTTTACTTTGGTGTTGTCATGGTGCTGTTTTACGATTGAAACGCCAGGACACACAATTCTACAAACAAACAAACACACAAACTTAACTGAAAAAACAGATTGATGCCAAACTCTCTCCTATTTACTTGGCATTTTATACCTATTTTTCAGACACAAACATCTAAGATTGTCCTAAAGTACCTCCTCTGCTTTGGTCGATTCCGTCATAGACCTCCACGAAGTCCAGGTCTCTCTCAACGTTGAAGTCAGAAAATGTCAGAAGGATCCTTTGATTCCGCTGCACTATGATCTCGTACAGACATCTCTGGTTGTTCGGGTAGTTCTCTGGGTAGTTGGGACTACTGAACGTCCCAGTTTCTGCTGTCAGTAGAACTGGTCGGCACGCTATTAGGGAAAGACGTTTCTTGTTACCACAACAGTAAGGCAGATATGTTAATTCATAATCTGCCTATGTACTATGTTTAAATACTTGTTTTAGTAATTAGGATGATAAGTTTTTTTTTTCTTTTTTTGCCATACATCGTACCGTGTACGATCGTTGCGCAATCAAGTTCTTCTTCTGTTTATCTTAATGAAGAAGTTTATTTGCAAGTTCGTGCCCGAGGGCTAATTGCAAGCACATGGTATATACATAGTAGATATACAAGTGACAATGGATAGTTATGAACAATATTCTACTCTAATACTAGTCTTGGCTATTTCTAAACAGGTTGGGTTTGTCGTCTTGTTTGGAAGCAGAGGGGGACGAAAAGCCCCACCTTTTCTAAAATTTGTGGGTTCTGCGATTGCAAGAGAAAAGTGGCTTTCTGCTCGTCTGTCAATGTGGGGAAGTTGGGATAAGTCTTTGTGGCTTCTCTAAACAGGGTGATTCTTTCGGTGTGGTTGAGTGGACATTTGGAAATAAAATGTATTTCCTCTCCCACTTTTATTTTACATCCTAACTCTATATAGCCACTTTTGGAAAGTCATAACTGGTAGCAGTTTTTACAATTGAGCTTCTGGTTTCAGTTAGGTTAACGTCATATTTCCACAAAGGGGCCCTGCTGGGAAGTTTTGGAGGAACGAAAAGTACCATATGAAAAACAACAAAAACACAAACCGGACCAAACATAATTCAATAGCATGCCTTGTGCATATTTATTGGGCCAGGCATAAACTTTAATTTTGCATTTCCGCAAACAGCTTGGCCGGGCCCCGGGTAGCTACACGTTGGTACAAGTGTTTGAAGTTAAATACGTGAGGGTATATCGTTGAAAATTAACAAAAAGTACCTTGTTTGTTGCGTTGCCCGAACACTTTGACTGTCAACAGACAGCAAACCAACCCAGCGAAACAAAGTAGGCGCCTCATGAGGACTTAGACAAAGGCCAGTCCTGTTAAAGAGGTTTGACAAAGAAGTGACATATTCAGTTATATGTGTCCATGGACAGGTCGATAACATAAGAAACACGTCGCAAATTACAGTTCATTGTTGAACAACAGGATTTGTTATTACCATTGCCAAGAAGGTTATGTTTTCGGCGCTGTTCGTCGGTCTGTGTGTGTCAATCTGTCTGTGAACAGAGTAACTTCAGAAGCTATTGATGGATCCTTATATTTGGTAGGTGGGTAGGGGTCAGAAAAAAAGAAGTTGGAGTTCGATACTGGACCACCTAGCGGCTTTCTAAGGTACCGCATCGAAAATTCCAGTTTTGATATCTCGTGTTCTGGACATGCTATGGCATGGTCGTAATTTTATTTAAAAGTGGTACATAGCTCTTGGGGCAGGGAGTAAGGGCCACTGTGGTGTCGGCCTGCCCTCCAACCCCCTAACTGCTCTCTCGAAACTGCAGGGAACATTAATTTCAGACTGGAACATTTATACTTCAGGCTTTGAAGGAGAATAAGATATGTTGACGTATCGTCATGATTTTTGGCATGTTTCACTCACTCATTTTGATATTACAAAGCACGTTACATCGGATCGGAGATTTCTAATGCCCTAACAAAGGAGTTAAGTACGCTACAGCAGGCTTCCAGACCAGGCACGCCAGTATGGCCTGAAGCAATGCGTGATTGCTGTAGATGACCTCGGATGAACCGTACCGTAACGTGAAAACAACAAAATTTTAGTAATCCACCGGAAATCCTCGTATGACTCATCTTTTAAGACTTTGAAGCAAACTACGAGCTAAATTTCATACTAAGAAAGCTTCAATGCGCATTTTCGTCCATTATGCTTTTTTTGTTCTGAAAAAAAGGCTGAAACAGATATAATATGGCCGTTCTGCACTTTAGTTATGTAGGTCTTTAACCCTTTTGGCCTTGGAATTAATCAGACCTACCTGAACTGGATCAAGAACTGATTACTTGTCCCAGTTATTTAGGTCTAAAAATATTTTAGGCTGAAAACAACGTGACCATTATAATCCTGTGTATAATATAATATAGTGTTCTGTTTGTTTATTTCATTTTCTTACCATAAAGATGTAAGTGGCGTCTACTTATAGTGAATTCGAATGGGATCAGGAGTCTTGCCTTACACGTCTTTTTCTTCAGAAATCATACTTGCTAATCTTAAGACAGGTTTCACTGCAGTAGATCTTCCAACCGTCAGAAAAAAGATAAGACATGACTTAATTCGAAGCTTCTATATACTTGCCCTTAACATATATGAACAAGTTTGGGAACGACACCGTAGATTATTTGTGAACAAAGGTAGAAACATGACAACTTACCTTCGCTTCGATAACAGAAGTAACGCTGGTCTGCGACTTTCAAGTGATTGAGTCAGTCTTTTGGTGACACCACAACGCAGCAGAACCTAGTTGAATTTCCCGTCAAACTATCAAGAACTCCGTCGAGCAAGTTACTAATTATACCTCATGTAGCTGAAGCAAGTATAGTCGACACACGAACGGAAGCGACCTGAACAACTTATGATATTATACACGCCTGTCTGATCACAAACTTGGTGGACCGGTTTCGCGTCACAAGTAACTTTAACCAATGGGACTGTGACGATTTTGTAAAGAGTTGTAAGGTACAAACGGGGCAAATTCAAACACGACTTCTATTCGATCTGTGCCGAACTTCTAACGTTGATTCAGGTTTTCTATCTACTCCTCGTAGATTCCCACGTAGATTAATGTGTCATACAGTGTTCGGAGTCAATATCAAACATATTAAAGAGTTTATGATCAAAGTACATGGTTTCAAATGTGAGTTTCAATTACTCTCAGAATAATGTCACCATGGTTTAGTTTTTCCTGGTGAAAATCTCGGAGACATTTGGACAGCTCTAGAGCAATAAAAGTACATATATATGGATTGATACAAATTAAATGGCTACGACGTTTGATTCCAACTTTTTTATTGCCATGTATATTAGTCAAGCAGACGGAGGTTCCATTTAAGTTTACAAAAACTAAGAACGTCTTTTCAGTAGTACACTTACATTCTGGGTCCGGCATCAGCTTGGAGATTAGTGACGCATACATAGGGCAAACACAAGCGAACTAATTTCATTCATTCATTCAGAAAATATATCTATGTCGTTCTCTACAGATCATTATAGTCAATCATGTCTGTACATGATATGTATAAAAAATATGTTTAAAGCAACACTAAAGATTATTAAAAAAACGTAGCACCAGCAACTCCAAGCAACACAGTTTCGCCAGCTTTTACAAACTACCCGTTAAATGTCCGGGAGTCATGTATGGAGTCCCACAAAAAAGGACAATACAAAGCAACACACGTCAAAACACACACACACACACACACACACACACACACACACACACACACACACACACACACATACACACACACACATACACAATATCTCAATTTTCATGGAGAATACAACACGAAGACAGAATATGTCAGAGATGGTCTTTTCTAGTTATAACTAGGTCCAGGCCTCGTAGGGTGGCGGTGGACCCCGCGGGTCCATCTCACGAACGGCCACCACGATGGGGGTGACTGCATTATCGGGACGCTTGAAGCAGACAGCTATGATGGTAATGGCGATTGCGGTTACGGGAATCAAAACCGTGGGAAGTACTATTTCGAGGATTCTTGTTGTATTCTCTCCATCGTTTCGAGTTGTATCGTCTCCACCTGTGGAAGATGGCGGTTCCAAGCATGAGTTTGCTTCGTTTGAATGCTATTTTAGTGTAAGGCACAACTACACTATGTAACGCACACACACACATACATGCACGCGCGCGCACGTACGCACGCACGCGCGCGCACACACACACGCACACAGTACACATGTACGTACACACACGCGCATGCACGCACGCCTGTCCCAAAGCCCCCCAAAAGTTACCGTACCTGGAGGTGACTCAGGCGGTGCCTCCGTAGCTGGTAGTACGGGGTCCTTACAGACAGCCGCCCAGTTCCAACAGCGCTTCGGGCAGCACAACCGTCCCCCGGGACAGTCCCAGTCCGTCCGGCAGGTGTCCCGGCAAGAACCTACGGACCCAAGTCCCGCCACGGGACACGAGCCAACTGTCAACGTGAAGAGATGGTGTGACGTCATTGTTGATACGGTAGAAGACGAAACACATTTCATTTCAACCTGTCCCTGCTACGATCAAGAGAGAAAAGAGCTCAGATGCCAGCAAATTCTATCCTAACTTTCCACGCTTACAGACTCTTCACAAAACCCACACATAACGTTCTATTGTCTCAGAAAAAGTAGTCAAACCCAATAACTTACAGTTTAGTGAAAAATATGATATAAAAGGCAACTAAGCACACAGAACGTTACAAAATGTCATGGGCATAATTTGTGTATATTCTTTGGTAAACAATTGATTTTTCGTTTACGGCCGGGTCCCGTTTTGGAAATGGGACCTTGACCTTACGAAAATTTGGGTTAAGTTCCAATTTACTTGAAGTGTTGGTTAGATAAAGTTTACTTTACTTTCAGAATGTCATTTACCAACATAGATGGATTTTCATGTTAAGCTATTGACGGCAGATCTATCATGAGAATCATAAAGTACTCACGTGTAGCACAACATGTCCCTGTGTAGCCGGGTGCACAGTTACACCCGGCACCTGCAGGTGTGCCCCCGTTATAACAGAACCTGTTACACGGTCGGCTCTCTCTGCTACTCCCTATGCATTCCCTCCCACCATTGGCTGCATACTGAACGATGAACCTAACCGTTAGAAATGAAACACGTTACATCTAGTTGAATGCGGAAACGACGCCAGAAAGGCTCTCGCCAAGCAACCTGCACCTAACACTTGAATTCCAGGAAAAACACAGTTAATTGTACAGCGTATTTGCACTGCAAATATTTTGTCCGTCAACGTGAAAGACGCGGCTCTGACTGGCATGTAGTTACAGGTCTATAGCACCGACCTACTGACATTTTATGTTATACACCATTAAGTGTTATATCATTGTACATCCAAGCAAACAAACAAATAAATCGATAATAAATCGACACTTGTTGATCTGCAAGAAATGGTCACCTCCCGATATCCCCCCCAATATTAGTTTACAACTTGATTGAAACACATGTATCGTTATCTATCAAACACACAACACGCAAAACATCATCTGCATTACAAGCGTCTATGTACTAAGTACATTTTCTTAAAGTGTTTGTGTCAATGTTTCTTTGATCATACTAAAACCTGGCGACGTTTCGCTGTCGTTAAATACTAAAGTATACTTAAGAAAACGCGACAGGTATCAAAAGGGTAAAATTCATGACAAGCATAGAGCACAATAGTCACAATTAGGGCTGGGTATCGGTACAGCGTACCGGTACAAAACCGGTTTTTCTTATTGGACCGGTCCAGAAAAACCGGACCTGAAAAAATTAGGTGCACCGGATGTTGGACCGATTAGAAAATTAACAGATTATTTTATCAGGCATATACACGTTTTGGCGCTTGCAGGTGGAAGAAAATAACAAGAGTGAAGTGCAGTAGAGTTTATAGTAATTTCTACCAAGTTTTACAGCCAATCGTACAGGTGCAGTTAGCGTTGAAGGATTTTAAAACACCAGTGTAAGTCTAATACTCCACCAAACAGATCTCTTTGTAGTGAAATGGACCATTGGTATGAGTCATACTGCATCAGGTTCAGGTTCAGGTCCGGACCTGGACCTGATCCTTTGGACCTGAACCGGACCTGGACCTGAATTTTCTGTACCGGTACCCAGCCCTAGTCACAATGTTTTAGGCTAGCTCTTATTGTTCTAGAAATTAGGATGTCAAATTTCATTCTATATTCATAATCTGCATATGTACTATGTTTAATACTTGTTTTAGTAACTAGGATGATAAGTTTGTTTCTTCTTTTTTTGCCATACATTGTACCGTGTACGATCGTTGCGCAATACAGTTCTTCTAGTATATTTAAGTACCTCTGTGAGTGGTAATATGCCGCTTTAATCGTATTCCTTCCCTCAAACGTATCATGAAATTGAACACAAATACTCTTGCTCCGTTTCTTGTCCAATTTCTTCCCGGCCATTTCGGTTATTGCATGAAACGGCAAGGAAATTTACGTTGTTCACAAATTCAGTGTTACTATAATTGAAATGATTGATACTTCAGTCACGAATATATGAATGCCTCACCTTGTCCGTGTTTGGAGTCCAGTGTTCCCACATGGAGCCGAACACGGGCCCCAGGAGTTCCAAGTTGACCAGACACAGTCCACTGGATGTACCGGGAGTTGTCTCCGTCTATGCCCCCAATAGCTCCCGTGTCTGCTGTGCCCTTCCGAATCGGTAGTGAAGACAGATACCAGCACAAGTGACCTCAAGAACGTCACGATCGTCCAAAGCATCTTGGTAAAAAGTTTGAGGACTCTTTTTTTGCGCTGCGTCACACGTAAGGGTCAAATGACGAATAAAATTTCCCGGAATACCCGTTATTATTACCTTTTGCATTACCACCAGGTCAAAATCCAAATTGGTAACCAATAAATTGCATTCACTGCACTTGTACATTGTAACAATTGGAATAATATGTAACTTATTATTCTCTGTATACAGTTAATGTAACAAGGAGACCTTAGGTCTTTAGACAAATAACTGATTCGGCTGTTTAACTTACCCCAGACTGAAAGAACGTGTGCAAGATATTTGCTGTTTAAATGGACTGTTTCAATATCATGTTAACACCATGTAATTGCATTTGTATTTGTATAGGCTTCTTTTGAAATGAGGGTCCATGGCCTAGCGAGTGGAAAGACTTAATAATAACAGAATGGTAAGGTTTTGTAATTCAGTTTCCAGATTCTTCAAATTTGTGATTTTCTAACATACATGTACGTAACTTTTTATTGATTTACCCTTAAGAAGAATGCTGAAAGAGACAGACTATTTTTCTTCATTTCATTCAATGCTTTATTCAACACCTCTGGAATGTCTACGTCCAATCAAACCTGCAATTATATCAAAACACTTCGCACATCTTCACAGAAAAACTATCAAGCAAGAGATGTGGAAAGTTTTCATCTTTTGCCATCATTCTATTATGTGTGTTAGTTTGAAATGCAATGACAATGCAGAGTTGTATTGCCACGTCGTATTCCAGTTGTCATATCAATACATTCCCTCAGTAACAAGTACTGAAATAGCTTTTTACTTTTTGAGAAGTGCAACCTTAACAAGATTTAGCAACGAGAAATTCTAAGTGTCCTACTGTACATCCACTTGATCAATGATATAACATAAGTCTCAAATTGCTGTTAGATGTTTAACATTGTTCAGTTAATAACGATTACTATCATTGGCACAACTGGAAAAATCGAAAAAGAAGTTAAGTCAACCAATTCGTTTCAAAACTCTGATAATGCAATGCCAGACTACGACTGTGATTTAATAAATCTTTATAAAACAAAATGACTTGAAGGTTCATCTGTGTTGGTAGAATTCACTCTTTAAAAAAAATGAAAAAATTGAACTTAAATTTCCAACACAAGAAATTGGACTTATCCAATTTTTAAAAACTGATCTACACCAGTCTTTGTCAAGGAATTGACACTCAAGACCAGTTTTCTTGAACACATTAGTGCCCAAGTTCAAAATTTGCCGAAGTTTCTAAACACATACATCCCTCACTAAACAGAGACGGAGGGCGACATAGACTTTCTACAACTTATGATTCACTGCTTATGGAGTCACATGTGCTATCTACATAATGTGAGGTCACAGAAGCATTCCTTGACAAAGACTGGAGTCAAGCAGTAAAAAAATTGGATAAGTCCAGTCTCTCCTGTTAGAAATTGCAGCTCAACTGAATTCAAAGTGAAATAACGTAGCAGCTTTTGTGACTTAAAAAAACATCAATTGCATCTCATCATCATCATCATCATCATCATCATCTTTTCTAAATTTTGCTCTTTGCATTGATGTGCTGAATTTCCCCCACAGCCTTCATGATGTCAGTTAGGTTGGCATGGTGACCGAACTCCTGCTCGGCATGCTGCATGAGGATGCCCTGGTTACCGCTCCCGACGACGAAGACCCCGCCTAGCAACCGCCCCTCCCCTTCGTAGTTGCCCTCCACTTTCTTCTCCATAACCCGGCGGATGTTGAGCCAGAAGTTGACCCTCAGGAGACCAGCGAGTGACATCCATCGCTCATGGGGGCCGTAGAATCTTCTCTGGAAGAATCATACAATGAATAATGAGGACTTTGACTTTATTTTGTTATCAATAAGTCATACATGATTAAAGAAAAAGAAAGTCTCCAGAAAGTCAGTGCAGTGAATCAGAGTCTGATGAATGTCACCGTGGTCGACTGAAAATTCATGCTGATCAGTGTTCGTGTTGTGTTGAAAAAAAAAGCTCAATCATACAACTAATAAAAAGAAAGTCTTTAACTCTTTCTTACACTTAGTAACGTACAAGGTATCAGCAGCAGTCGCTCATGACAAAGCATTTTTCTAGAATGCTTGGTCACACATACAGCAAGGAAAAGTCACGCATCAGAGTTTATCAATGAGAAGTTGAACATAAAAATGTTGGGACATTGATTAAAGTTTTGGGCACATATGGCATATAATAGCACTTCAGGTCTGTAGCTACGAGAAAGGTCTGCTTTACCTAAAGAAAAAAGTATTTGCAGCTGAACCATCCCAATCAAATTTTCCTAGTAAAAAAAAGCCAATCCACTAATCATTAACTCAGCCTGACGTTTTAGTTATTTAGCAATTATGTTAAAGTACAGAAGAAGAGACTACAACATTGCAGCTGCTATACCTCAAGATCCAGGAAGACCTTCCCCTGGAAGTAAGGCTGGAACTCTGGCACTCCCTTCCTCTCATGGACAACAGCATAGAGGGGGACACCAGCCCGGTCCAGCTGGGGCTTCAGAGAGGACAGCCCTAGGGCCTCCTGGGGACGGGGCAGGAACAACAAGAGTTCAAAGATCTCATACCTTCATGAAATATTCAGAGTTTCTGATATTATGTCTTGTTTACTTGTAATAGACTGATCCCATAGCCCTCAAAATGTAGAAAATTCAAAATAAAATAGCATACAGATTCAAATATTTGATAGACATGCAGTCAATCTCTGATTGGTCAAACTGATAATTGCCATGCTACCATTGGACTGGTTGAACTGTTGATTGTGATGGACAGTCAGGATCTGTCAATTCATTGGCTATGCAAATAAGATTCTGATTAACATAACATGTGTCCATTGATCACTTCCTGTCACTCTATAGTGAGTATGACTAGTATACAGAAATCAAATATTTTGTAACTGTAAAACACAAACATACAGAGCAAAACAAATTCGTAGACTCTTTGATTGACCATCATGTAATGTCTGATATTAAAACAGCTAGTTCTATCACCTCTGAACTTAACTTCCTGTCACTCTACTGACATTGTGTATTCAAATGACTCACCTCTCTGCACAGCTGTCATCCAGGCCTGCGCACCGCCATGATGACGGCACCATGGTTTTTCCACAGTTCTTGTGCCTGCAGCTTCTTCTTATTACCATCCAACTCTTCTAGAGCAGCATCTGAATCAACATGGAAAAAGACAGAGTTCTGAATTATACATATGTAGATTTTACATGCTATTTCCATACACAAAGTGTTAACAAACAATTATACAGATTTTACGTGCCATTTCCATATACAAAGTGATAACAAACAATTATAAAGATTTTATGTGCTATTTCCATTCACAAAGTGATAACAAACAAGATTTCCATCAGTAACTCGGATCCTTCTCAACTTGAAAAGCAGAAATTTTTAACTTTAAGTTTAATGTCAATCACTGAGACAGATCAAAACTTTTATTCAAATGTAAGATATTCTGAGATGATGATATTTGTTGTGATCCATTTACAACAAACTTAGTAGAACTAGGGTCTAGATCCTAACCTGCTCAATTCTAAATCTAAGAGTAAGAAGAGGTACTAGGTAATTTGTTTTTATGGAGGACAATTCAACATGAGTGCTAATCAATCGTCTTTCCTTGTATTACCATGACAGGGCATTTGCATGTAATTTATCACCGCAGAGATTTTATACATTGGTTTAAACTCTAAGCAACACTGTAACTTCAAGAGAATCATCCCAGCTGTATCCTGTGGGATTGGAAAGACTTGTCTGTACGTCTGTCTGTACGTCTAAACCTTTTGCTCTTACACAGTTCACTTTGTAGTACTGTACAGGGTGCCAGAGACTAAACATGCAGTCTGTGGACTATATAATTGTTTGGGCACAGATGAGGGGATGGCTTACATGTAGCTACCATAGCCCATTCTAACAAAATGTGAATGATCTGCAATCCCACATCAGAAGTTTAAAACATATATATAAATTTTATGTCTAACCAGGATTCCAGCCAGCATCTGTACCTCTGTTCTTTAATGGAATTTTGCAGCTGGGGACAGACAAAAATCTTGCCCATTCCAACCACTGACGGACCCCAAATCAGCATATAAAAATATTTTGAAAAATGAAATTTTGCACAGATGCCATTGAACCAAGCTCACTCTACTAGTACTCTACCAGCCAAATTTGCCCCTCAAAATGCAGGAATTAGTGGTTCAGAGGGTCTAGATCCTACATTTCAAAATTTTCCTGGACCCCCTAGGATTGTTGCACCTTCCACGCATAACAGGATTTCCATTCAAAATCCAGGGGATGGAAAACAAGAGCTTCTGAAAAAAGCTAGTCTTTCGCTTACTTATATTGTGTAGGTAAAATTGTTTGGCATAGTTTGGTCAAGCGTGGGTGCCAAGTCTGCAACGTTGGCAGCTCTGGCACAGTTTGGTCAAGTGCTAGGTTATATAACTGTTTAGTAAGGTAGTGGTTCTCACAGAGTATATTTTACTTGAACTGTATAATAACACAACTGCATGAATGATGTTAACTTTATTCGGATTGTTTCGCTGTTAAGAACGGCTCTGTTACAGTACAACAGGGTTTTATGAAAGTGCACTGTAGTAATCAAATTTATCAGTAGATGTGTCCTGAATTTCTGCAAGAACAAACAAAGTATTGTCACCATAAACAACTGAACATAAAATATTAACATGGCATATACAGTAATGGAAATATTTTTTTTAATGGCAAGATCATGTGAAAGGTAGATATTTTAAACTAAAACAGGTCCGTGGTATGTTTAATGGAACGTTTCGTTTCTTTTAGTAACGCAATTATGCTTTTACTTGACGGAGTCGTGACGTCACGCGTCAGACTCACTCCGTCGAGCTCGGTCAGAATCTTCCCTTTCGAAATTATAAATTAAATGTGGGTAATTCTATTTTCAACGCATCCGAGGGCTACTATTTTGCTGAAAGAAGTTTGTTACACGAAAATAGCCTGAAATTTCTTAGAGTAAGAAATTTCCGAATACGCCCCCCTCCCACACCATGTCAGATGCGGCGCACGCATCTTACACAATTCTAGATTTTGTAGCGGTGATTTTCCATAAAACAAAGTAAATGACATGTCAAACTGTTCTCTACAATGTCTGTTTTATTATAACCAAACAGCGAACATGTTAGTTTATAAATTGTATACAATCTTACGAAGAAATCCTCACCGTTCACATCCGTCTCTGCAAATTCCTGCTTATAAGCCATACAGAAACCAAGCAGCACATTCATGGTAGGCCGATACGTATGTCATAACGTTACATACCGTCGAATCTGCAGGGTAGAATATCTCGCTAGCACGATATGGCATGGACCGCAAACCAAGCAGCACATTCATGGTAGGCCGATACGTATGTCATAACGTTACATACCGTCGAATCTACAGGGTAGAATATCTCGCTAGCACGGTATGGCATGGTCGACCCGGACGGACGGACGGACGGACAGACGGACAGAAATCTAATATCGGTCTGATTGCCTTTCGCCGCGGAAGCGCGGCGAAAGACAAAAATTCAGGTTGGCTTGAACACAGTATCTATGGTACTATTGATGATCAGGGAATTACTTGCGACAATACAAAATGTAGCTACAAAAGGCCAGTTCCACTGACCCATATATCCTATGTTGACATAACTGTTATATCAACATCAATGTACAACCGGAACACGTACTCAGCAAAGTTTGCTCGCCCAATGAATTTCATACACAAAGAACAAATTCTTAAGGTTTTGGGTGTTTTGTTGATGGAGAGGAGCAAGGGGCCAGTCCCTCTGGACTAGGCACTTACTACTAGGCAGATGTTTTGCTGAGTTATAAATCATACTTTTACATTATATATTCCTGGATCATAAAATCTATGGTTTAAGTATACAAGCAATTAAGTCAGTCATGGGTAGCAATGCAGTCTAGTGGAAAGGGGACCTAAATCTATGACTAGCGTCCTTTCTTAAACTGGGATGCATTGTATCTATAGTATAGGTACATTTTCATGTATCAGACCAGATGTTTAGGTTGACTACTTTGAAAAGACTCCTATTGACACAACATTCAGATACATGTACAGTCAAACCTGCCCAAGCGACCAACTCTTCTTAGCGACCACCTGACCATTACGACCGCTTTTTCTCGGTCCCGAAAATTTTCCCTATTGATGTAAGCATTTAGCAACCTCTTGACAACGACCACCTGGCCAACGCGACCGCGACCGCCAAAAATTAGGACCAAATCCCTGCCCATAATGACCACGTCATTTTCAAATCTCGAAGTGTCATCAATTTTGAATGATAACTGGTGTGATTTTGTGCCGAATTCAGCCAGTTTGCGTCGGAATTTGACTACGTCAATAATGGACATGTTGTGAGTCGATACTCTTCTAACCGACCACTAAGATCGACCTCTTTTGCCCAGTCCCCCGGGCGGTCGTCTTGGACAGGTTTGACTGTATATTCTATCATGTCTCTTAGCCTCTAAGCAGCCTCTAGCGTCCACCCACCTGCGATATGTACGAGCTGCGCTGGGATGTGTTTGGGTAGCCAGAAGTTGAGGTTGACCGCCACCATGCCCACCACGGCCACGCCTACTGCATTCACCACCCACCCCATTGTCTCCAGCATACCCCAGTTATGTGGGGGTTATTCCACTCTGTCTGGAGAAAAGATGAGAAAAATATAATTTCAAAAATACTGTAAATGCAGAAACTTTTGCGGTGGTTTAATGTTCGCGGTTTTCGCGATGCCAGCTTCACCGCAAACTTAAAACCACCGCAAACATGTTTCCAGAGCAGTAAGAGACTACAGTGCATGGTGCTACCATGTTTCAACTTAAAACACAGTGAAAAGTCCTTTTTCCCGCTACTGCGAACTTAAATCCCCACAAACTTAAATGCATTTACAGTATATCAATCTATCTGTGACTACTTTGTATCAAGCTACTCGCACACCTGGTGACTATACCTGTCCATTATATTGTTGTGTGCAAGGAAAAATACACCCTACATCTGCTTGGTTTTTGAACCTGGTCAATAATGATTATACTATTATAATAATACAATTAGGATTGCCTTTAAGTATTGTGATTTTCCATACCGGAGAAACATTAAATTTGAAAAATTTAACAACCCAAGAGAGCAATACTGCATTGCCAGTTCTACATGTATATGTAAACTGTATGTAACGCTGGTTCACCTTTATCCTAGGGTAACCTATATTCGTTGTTTGTATAGAAAACGTATTTAGGGATATAAAGTCGACGGCAGTTTCAAATGGGAACATTTTGAAAATATTGCAAATTTGAAACCACTGTCAGCAGACTTAATACTCCTAAATGTGCTGTTTTTAAAGACAACGAATAAAGGTCACCCCACGGATAAAGGTGAACTAGCGTTAACTAAGATGAAGATAAATGTTGGTAACAAATTTAAAGGACTTCATGACTTGTTTGGAGCACAATTATGAGCAGATAATGTCTTACAGTAGTTTACAATGCTTAAAAAAAATCTTGCCAAAGAATACCAATTAAGCATTGAGAAATGACATACTCAACATATAGAAATGTTCCAGTGTTAAGACTAAGAGCGTACTCAATGTAACATTACCTTGAAAAAGCTTGTTCTATGAGTGTAACTGCTTGGATAAAAACGTGAGGCAAACCACACAGTGCAGGATTACTAAATAGTCTAATTTATTTGAACTTTCTGTACGATGCCGTGACTCCAACTGTTGCTAGGACACGGTTAGTTTGTACTTCTTTTAAGCCAGGAAATTTCTGTCTCGGCAACCATTGTTACCATGGAGACCTACTAAAGACTCCTGTAGTTTTGTTTACCTTGGCACAAAGACAACGGGACCACTGGACAAATTTGCCTCTGAAGAAGACGTCAAGACGGCATTTCCATGAAAATCAAGCCTTTGTTGCTTTTCATCTCTGGGTATGTTTAAGTAAATATCGTTTAGCTACCTTAGTCATGGGATCTGCTTGAATTAAACATTATTATGCTTATGGCAAGTGGTTATATCAAGAATTTTGACATGGAACTGGACATGATTTTGGAAACAGTCAAGACATTTCTGGTAGCATCCCGTATTTAGTGTCACTAACGAAAGATAGCGGATACTATCTGAAATGTCTGACCATTTCCAAACTTATATCCAGCTGCTTGAGTATTACTGCTTTTTGGCAATTCTAAGTGATGGATTGCTGATTTGCTTGACGTTGGAAAAATAACATCATTTGAAGCTTATCATAATACTGGAATTCATTGAGCTATGTTTTTCTCCTACTTCCCATCCTCTATGAACAATTAATTATGAGTTAACCAAGCCAAACAGACAAGATTACAAGAATACTGTAAATGCCTTTAAGGTCGTGGGGATTTAATTTTATGTTAGCGAGAAAATGTTATTTGCTTTGGTTTTTGTATAGTTTGTGGTTGGAAGAAGCCTGGCAGAAGACAAAAAAACAGTTTCACCTTATTCTAAATTTGCAGAGAAGTGGTTACAGCAAAACTGCAAACATTAAACCACCGTGAAAATTTTCACATTTTACAGTATGTTACAGCAAGTGTGATGGCATTATGCATTGCAACTGTCATCTTTATCCAATGTCCATGTAGTTAGATGTAACGTTAACGTTAGAACTGAATAGTGTAGAATGTAAGTGTCATGTACTCTAAGTAAAACCCAGCACCCCCCCCCCCCGCCAAGACAGGTGTAAAGCATATTCTGAGATTACAAGTGTCCTAGAATATAATTTTGCAATGTAACAGAATTTTTGTCAATCATCCTCTCTGCCCTTGCTACCAAGTTTGCATTATCCATCTCGCTCCGAATATAAGAGACATCTTTGAGCCCTATGCAGTATTTCCAATGATGTCTACGACATAATAAAATACAGCGCGAACACCCTTACGGACGTTGGCCTCCATAATTCACAAAGGCTATACAAATTATGTTCGGTTGTATTAAACCCAAGACAGTTGGGTCATGTAAGGTACCCGTACACCTAATAAAATAAGAATAACTGACTACCACCGATGGCAAAGTGTTTGAAATATCACAGGGATAGATTTTTCTCACCTTCTATGATGGAACATATATCACTGCACCGTTTTGTAACCTTTGAACAGCGACTAGCAGACGCCAACGGCCAACCTATCTCAGGAGGGCAGCCATCTTGGAATGAACCAAACATCAATTTCTCTAGGGGGTGTGGAGAACGGTCCACTTCAAAAGAAAGGGGTCGGCTGGAGAGAAGTATCAGCCACACTTAAGGTAAAACAAATAATAAAGACGAGACATGAAATATAATAAAATAACAACACAATAAAATTACTAAAATTCAAGAAATTAATCTAAAAATGACACAACAAAAAGGTAAAACAAAAGGAAATTTGAACAAGAAAGGTAACAAATGCAAAAAGTTTACCTTCACATGTTCTGTTCTTCTTTACTCAAACTCATTCATAATCAGCATTACATGTACATGTATATATATTTACCGACCAGCCCTTACAGCCCTGTCCTACCACTTGCTACATGGTGACAGCTGTTTGGTCCAGGCGTATTTGTTTGAAAGGAAAGAAATAAACAGGAAGAAGAAACTGGGCAAAAACAATTAAGGTAATAATAAAAAAAATAGAAATCAGCAAGTAAAAACATAATAAATTTGCAAGGTGTATTAATATCAATTTGCCATGGCTAGCTCATATCAAACTCAATGTCTTTATGGTATTGTGGATAATGCAGCACATAACCACATAAAACACAAGACTTACAAGAAACATTGTAGCTGGACAGAACTTGAATGTATTGCATTACATTTTCTTTTTACAATCCTTATTAATGTTAAATGCTGTGTCTGTTAAAATGCCAGACAACAATCCAATTATGTATCACAAAATTCGAGCCTTATACTTACAACTACAAACTTCACTCCTGTACATACAATGACCATTCGTCACGAATATGCAAATTAGCTATTTACTCATTCATGGCAAGACTGTTGGAAGAACAACAATAAGCTGTACTCTATTGTACTGAAAATGGAAGGTATCATTCCTGAAATGATCTAGAATAGTATATGTAATTATAGACAGAGGCAATTTTCAGCAGTTTTGTTATTTTTCCTTTTTCCAGGCAACATTTTTGCGGGAAAGTCATTTCTTCCCTTGTTCTCACCATGTAAATTCCTTTTGCAGTCCACACCTTCATCATTTTAGTCTTTCCCCATTCGACAGTAGTCTTTTATACAAGTCTCTCAAAATGGCTGCCATGAAAACCCATCTACAAAATAGCATTGTTATGCCATATTGGAATACCTCAGACAATTGTCAACATAGATCAGTTTCTAAAAGCCATTAACATTCCACTATTATCCATCACTGAAAAGAATCCATTGTCATTTCCTTAAAGCTTCCTCAAAGATATTATGTCAGACAAAAAGTCACATTCTATACTTGTTATGCTGCCTTCTTGTTGTCAGAGCTATGAAAAAAGAAAGTGAAGATCAGATATCAGTGATGGATACATTGTGTCACAATAGTACACCAACTTTCTACATTGTCTTCAAGAAAACCTTAAAGCATTGCCTGGAAGAAAGACTCATATTCTTTCTTCATCCAAAATAGCTGCTGAGAGAATACAGCAATAATGTTTAAGACAAGCAATTTTCCTGGGAGGAACTTCTTACAAAACACGACATCTGCGATCCTTTGACGTACATTTTGCATCATTCCCACACCTACGCAACACTGATCCTTCCTATTTACATACTAATTTCAAAGCACCCTCTGAGAAAAGGCAAGTCTCAATTTGGCAGAAAACCCCTGGCAACTACTTTGCTGATTTCAAAGGTATCAGATTCCCCTTTACAGTGCATACAAGACGATAATCAACCAATTTGGCTGATCTGACACATACTTCCTCCCTAGAGCACATAAATGTACATTTTGTCAAGTTGTTACAATAGTTTAGGAGGCAGTCACACTGGTGTGTACATGTACATTTAAGTCTGTATGAGCTACATATTTGCATTTTCTGGTTTCCGTAAAATTTTGCAGCTGAAAAGTCATTCTTTTTGTACAATAACCAGGCTGCACAGTAAAATTGAAAGAAAAACTACAGCTTCTTCCCATTTGTAAACCAAAAGAACGTGAATACACAACTCATATGGACTTGTATAATGCACTTGAACATACACCCTAATATTAATGCCCCCTTACCCACTCCCACACTTAAACAAGAGCCACCTCACAGTTGACCTCCAGTAAAGTTTCCATTTAAAAAGATTCACACAGAGTCAATTAAACTGACATCAATGAATGCATATGATCATTCCCCAATCTACAATTACACTGTGTAATTATAATTAGTTTCTTTTTTACCTTAATTGGTACATTGTACCACCGACAATTTCACTTGGCTGTATTGGTGCAACATGCTATGTCCACTTCAAGGATTGGTCCATTGTGCTCTTGTGTTTATCTAATGATTCCAATGACAACAGTTACATCATATTGGAGGAATTTCAATTCGGAAATGTGCTTAGTATACTGTATTTCCTCAGAGGTGAACAATTTCTTTTCTGTGTGTGTGTGTGTCCACATTGCCTTGTTTCTATGGATGAAATTCTACATCAAGATTTGGTATCGGGTGTCCAGGTAATGTACTTCAAGTTCAAGTCTCACTGCCTGTATGAACATTGCTTGCTGAAAGATGCTTGGCAAGTTCTCTCTAAATTTTGTAGATCGTCCAAAGCCGTTTCGACACAACTTTAAGCTGTATAACAAAGCCAATACCTTGTTATGCATTGCAAGAGGGTGACAGTAGAAGTACTAAATGTATGTCAATGAAGGTTAGACCTCCAGTTGATAAGCCATAGTAGTGAATGCTACACAATGAATTACATGAAACATCTGACGATTTCCAAATCATATTGAGTTGCTTTCAAGAGTAACTGCTATTCAGCATAGAAATAAAAGTAACTTAAATGCAGGAAGCACAGATAAACGTCTTGCCAAATCCAGGAATATCTAGTCGCTTTATTTGTGTCTCTTATACCCTGTTAAATATTTACAATTAGTTTTGCTGCAGGACATACCTTTATGTATGTTGTGGGGGGCTAATGAAAATATTACTGATACTTCTGAATCAGAAAATCATCTAAATTTCTTAACAATTTATAGTATTCGATGATTAAAGCATAACTAATATTCTTTCCACAGGTGCACATTCAGCTGTTGAAAACATCTTATGAGAGTAAAATAAGGACATAATGTTTTTCCATTTTCTTATCCATAATTCCACAATTTACTTGACTGAAAAGTTGGATATTGTTGGACGTTGACACCTTTTCAGGTAGACACTTATAGTTTGGCACCAAAGGGTATAATGAGAAGGGGATGAAGGAACACATGCCATATTTAATCACTGTGTGTGGCCCACATCACTGCTAGAAACTGTGCCAGGTTGCCCCCCTCCCCCTTAAAATATTTTCCAACATAATACTACCTTGCTCAGGGACTGCCTTCGTTAAGTTATATATCAGAAATACATACTAGAAAATTTGTTAGGCACTCTCACATAGCCACAGGTTTGTATGCTATATTTTAGCTTGTTCTTCTGAGATTTGAAAAACATTTTATGCCGGAGGAAGGGGGAGGGGGGCAAGTGCCAGCAATATAGTATGCCAGCACAAGTAGGGCAACACAAGCTAGAAAACCCATTATATCTACATACATATTTATATTTCTGTAAATTCATATAGCTTCTCTCTTTCCATTTGAAACTCTTCAAAGTCTTTTCTAAATGATCAGACTCCAAGTTTGTTAGTACTGAAAACATTTCACCATGATTTTATGTTTTTTTTTTCTTTCCATGTTATCCAAGCATTATGGCCCAGCACGTTACACTTCCTACAACAGTTCCCTTGCCCATTGCATGTCTACACTATAGATAAATCTAACGTTACCAATCAATCAAACATTCCATGAACACAAAATTTACACCTATGAAAGGACACAAAAAATGGAATAAATATATTCTGGAGTATTGTACAATGAAATAACACAGGGTTTATATCCTGGACTTAATACATGTACATGAATAGGTTATCAGGCATACGTGGTACATGTTGCTCTTTGTGTAAGTACACGTTAAACATTCAAACATTCCATTTACATCAAAATCAACAACATGTTAATTCTTATACAGGATTTGTAGGGGCTGGGATAAAGTACTAGCATCTGTACAGGCATAACAAGATATTAAAATAACAAGACACCTTTAACTCCTCTTTCTAACCTTCATACACCACTCTTATGCATACATGTACATATACATGCATTGTGGCATAGTATAATATTATCATATATTATGCAAATAAAGAAACAGATTTGACAAATGAGAAGAACTTGACTGCTTGGTAAAATTTCGTATTCTTAATTGATACAGAGGATTAAATTCGAAACCATTCCAATATTACCGCACATGAATACGCTCTCTTTAAAATATGTCATAGACATATAGCCTGTGTCTTGTTGTGCATTTCAACCAGAGTGACTGTACAATTCTATGGTCGGCCACTTAACATCGACTATCATAATTCCACCAGGTACCATAACACTGCCACCTCAAAAAAAGGTTAGTATAGAGGTCTTCCCAAGATTGTCTTGAACACCGAATGTTAAATATCCTAAATGTAATACAATTCAGATATTACGTGTTGAATACAATCTTGAGAGGGCCTCTATAACAACGTTTTTTGAGGTGGCGGTACAATGGCACCTGGTGGAATTATGCGAATGTATGTTACATACATTAATGATTCACTTGCAGCACATACTGTATACAAGGTAAAATTTTGGCAAGACTGTTTTGTTTTGGCAGATTTCAAATCTATCCTGGTTAATATAGATACTGGTGGTATACGGATCGGCCAGTATGGAAAAAATGCCAAACTGTTTGCCTGCAAGACCCAAAATGTCTAAAATCTTGCCAAGTTGCTAACTGTAGCACACAATCGTTGGCAAGAAATTTGGATTTGATTATCAATTTCCGTGTACATAACCAGCATTAGAGGGTTCTGAATAGAAAGTACTGTAAGCTTTTCCAGATATTGTATCCTGTTTTCAATGCCAAATATCTTAGTTGACTGCTTGAGGACACGACAGCCATACATGTATATGCAAGTCTAGTATACGGGAATCCTTATAATATATATACAGGGTTATGGCTACAATTATTATTAGCTATGCCACGTCTTCACCACTCCTTCATCTGGAAGTGGTCGTCCTCTTGGTAGAACACGATTGGTTCTGTGTTTCCATGGTTACTGCCACCGGTGAGCCCGTATTTCTGTCTCATCAGCTGTTGTCTGTGTACTGCTGCCGCCCCTGCTCCGGGCTAAAGGGCAAAGGTTAAAGGTCAGTAAAACTATGTCATGGCTGAGAAATTTTTAGTTCTTTCCACACCATAGGGAGGTGCCCATCACCGCCTTGTTAGCCCTTGGGCCACACGGGTGTGCAAGCAAAGATGATAATACAGCAGGGTCCAGTGGTAGCACTGTGTGTTCCACTTCCATTCTTTTTCCCTCAAGTGCTGAGTACTACGCAGAGAAGCAGCGTATATAGAATACGACACGTTGTACTCCGTATCCCCCAAGGTGCACGTATCAGCCCAACCGCAGGCCGGAAGGCTGTCCGTGGAAAGGCTGGGACCGAGGGTCATACAGTACACTGTGTTGCATTTTATTTATGTCATACAAGAGAAAACACACATTTCAATGCGAAATGTGACAGAAGCTCAGAACATTTGGTATCCTTAAACAAAAAGTTGTAACAACAGCAATTCCAACAATGAATCTGAAACTGGTATTTGACTTTCAACCATGCCGCACCCAGCAGGTGCAGGGTGCATTCAATTCATTTGATGGAAGCCCATGTACATGTGATACAGGTAGAACCCCATGTGATACTGCAAGCTATCACCAGGTCCAGAACTCCCGAATTGAACATTACCTTACCGTGGCCCAGATATTAAATAATTACCATTTATTAAAGTCTTTTGGAAGACTCATGCAGTTAGGGAATCAAACTGCAAGTACCCTACCCGTTAGGCTATTACTACAGTGATTTTAGAGAGACTGTACACCCACTACTACAAGCTTACCTACACCAAAGCAACCCATTTCTTTCTGTAATCGCAGTGCAATGTTAGTTGCCGCATACACCTCAGCATGCTACACCTTTCTAGGAAAGTTAATCTACCAACGCCCCTGGCGTGGCTGTTCAAAACATTTCTGCGCTAGGTGCTAAAAAGCCCTTGTTTCCCGCTGTTGCTACATTTATATGTGAGTCTATGTCCAGAGCCAACCCTGTGGTAAAAAATCTTACTCAAGTCTACCTAAACTGTGTACTCCTGTTGTTTGGGGACCTGTAAAACCTTCCCATATTTCCTGATCATGTGCTGTCGACGAACATACGCTGCTCCTGAACCAGGCTGATGGGGCAAAGGTCACATGTTAGAGGTCAGTTTAAAACCTGCCATCATTATCATAAATCAACCTGAAATACACCGTAGCTTTACTAGATGGCATTTTGATTTCAGTCTTCTAACTAGAACAATGTTTTAAGAACTACTACTAGTCTGTACATGGAATAAACACCATTGTTATAGGGTAGTGGCTAATTTTCTGGTACCTACCAGGGGCTCTATAAATGGTCGCTCTCTTTCCCTCTCATGTCTCTCCCTGTGATGTTCATCATGATCTACATAGTACAGGAGATACGAAACATTGACTTCAGTTTCTTACACATTATACATATGTACAAAAATGGACATGTGCAAAAAAAAGTTTGAGCATATCTTTGTATAAACAACTATCACAAAAGTCTAATATCTAAAAGTGAATACTGACAGTGCGTTTCTGTTGGCTGTAGTACCATTAAGTGTAATGCATTTTAATTCAACATCAATGTCTCCCTCTACATAAAGCAGTTTCTTGCACAATACTATGTACAAGCACTGTTGAGTGACCAAAATATCACAGATTTCTCAATGAATTTCAAACAGGAAAAACACATTCTTCTACACCTTCTACGAATCCGACTTTGGTTGCTAAACGGTAGACTAAGAGTGAGAATGCCACAGTTGTGTAAGGTGATGTACCTACCGTCTAAATACTCTTCCTCCTCTAACAAATTGGCTGTTGAGGGTGCTGAAGAGTTACTTAGTCTGGGAGGAGGTTAAGGAAAAGAGAAGCTGAAACTACTCAATTACTACACTCCTTCAAAAGACATTTAGATCTATAGGTACTAGGGCTGGTAGCATGCACAATAGTCATGAATGTGTAAAGCAGAAAAGGATACAGTTGTTTTCCACTGGGTCTTCCTCTCCTTGAGAATTTCCTAGCCAGCTCATTGAACTTCTTTCTTGTGGCTGTATATGAAAGGCAGTTATGTATTAGTGTCACCATTACAACCTATAGCATCTAGTACATTTTTTTAATGTTTCAAACATGTTAACTCTAAAACAAATTGTAAGAATAACAATTATTGAAGTTCAATATTCATCTAGTACCATAGTCTTAGCACAAAAGATATGAGAACAAATTGCATGCAAAACATAATGCAAAACATACAATGTATACAGGCATCCATTTATAGTTGGTAGGATTGGAGGAAAACAAAGATTTTGTATTATTGTAGTGAAGAAAGGGGGAAATGCCAGCATTCCTTGCAACACACATCCCACATGACTGACTGAGCAATTGTTACAAGACTTGAATGTTGCCTTTGATAGTGCAGAAATGGATGGTCAAGTAAGACCTACATTTGTAGTAAAGTAACAAGGTGCAGGGCTCAAAATACCACTTGCATATGCAGGTTAAAGCATGTAAAATTGCAGCTTTGTAGGTGTAGGTATTTCTAGTGCCTTCCTGCACCTACAAATATAACCTGCACTGCTCCATATACTGGGTTATATGGGTGTACATGTATATGGATTGTTATTAGCTGCATTGACTGTTATCACCTAATAAAGTTTAAAAGAAAAAATGGCAATGGTTCCTGAACAATTTTAGTATGATCCATACTTCCTACATTCATAGTGGTGCAAGTAAAATTTGTCTGGTGCAGATAATTTTCAATGTTACATGCACCAGTGCAGGTATGCAGAAAAAGTATTTCGAAACCTGCAAGGTGTCAGTACAACACTAAGTTAAAACTGTACCATTTGAAAGTTTTACTGAAAAAGAATGTACTATCTGGGACTTACATTTCCCCATGTGCTTCAGTCTCTCCTTAAACATGGCATCATCATCCCTGAAGGCCCCTCCAGCTGCCCCCAGCCCGTCACCGTGGTGATACCCGCCGTTTTCATGGACGGGCGGCAACGGGGGCATCGGACCTGCACGGGGAATGAAGGGTGGAATGATACATCAAACGTCAGACTAAATGTTAAAGATCACATTTTGATATAGGAAGCCTGGATGGTGGAGGAATGTATGAAGTACATGTAGCTGCTGAATAAATGAGTTCTTACTGGAATTTACAAACTACTGAACACTTGCATATAGTTTGTATATTGATAATCAAGTGATAAAACCAAAACTTAGACTGAAACTGTATGTGCCCTATGGAAAAACATTGCAAAGTAACATAAAACCACTGTTAACATGATTCCAAAATTTAAAGACTTTTGGTTGAAACTACTATATGATAACTATCTTTTAGACTGAAACTCTGCCTAATGAAATCTTGTGCATGAAAACACTGCGAACGTAAAACGACTGTAAACATCCCAAAATTTAAAGACTTATGGTTGAAAGTACTTTACCATTGAAATCTTTCCCATCATGTGGAGGGGGAGGGGGTGGGGGTGGGAGGGGGTCTCCAGTCTCTGTCCCCAGGGAGCTGTGTCTCGTTGCCCGTAATCGATCTGGGAAGAAAATATAAGAGAATTGTGAGACCTCAATGCTATGTAAACTTTCTTAAGCTTTTCCTCTATCAATCCAAACTATACTACATTTCACCACAACCTAAAATGACAAAAACTGTATAACATGGGGGACACTTTTACAAAATTACATAAGGCAACTTCGAGAAATTCTAGGAACTAAAACTGAGGATTTGGCCAATAACAGTAAGAGCAACTTCCCATCTGTGTATACAAATGTACATTTTAATACTCAATACACAAACCATGAAACCACTGAAGTGAGCCTTGTAAAAATGCATGACGTACATATTAGTTTTACTTTGACTAAATACCCAATAATCCAAAGCCCATATTGTATAGGCACAAGGAAGGAAGTACTAGTACAACTCCTAGTGCACACTTACCAAACAGGTTCCGTTTCGATGCCAAAAACAGTTCATACTCTGCAATTACCCTTCCCTCAATCCAATGCAATACCTTCCCCATGAAGAAATCTACCTTGAAGAAACAATCTTTAAAACTATGCCCAAGATTCTCTCAGTTTTAAGGCACAACCAGTTTCAAGACTTTCACAGCAGTTCTGATGTTTTTAAATGGACCTTGGACAGTGTTAGGTGGTACCACCCCTTCCCCAGATCTGACCCTGTTATGTTTATCTTTTAACATGGCAACAGTAAATGTTTAACTAAGTCTTCTATTTAAAGGCTATTCCAATAAAACTTTGAGCGGGGATGGGAAGATCTTCTTCTAATGAAAGGAAGGATAGTGACGAAATATTCCTGTCATCACTAAGAGTAAGAGAATCAAATAGCTCCAATATGTCTGTACATGTTATTTTATAATGCAAAGAGATTATAGTTACTCTTCTAAAGATGGCCGCTGACTGTGCCTGTTTGGGCGCCTAAAGGCCTCATTTGTCAAATGACGCGGGAGACCTTACGTCTAAGTCTGTTGCGTATTTATATAGTGGTGTGCTTTTTTCTCCTTTCGCTATCTAAAAAAAAAGCAGTGCTAGAAAGACAATTACAACATGCCACAAAAACTGCCTACAACAATCCAGAGCTATATTCCCTCCCTAAGACCTAGAACTATATTTGATGATAATTAAGTTTACATTTATTGTTTGTTTGGGTTTGTAAA
Organism: Branchiostoma floridae; assembly: GCF_000003815.2. Taxonomy (NCBI): domain Eukaryota; kingdom Metazoa; phylum Chordata; class Leptocardii; order Amphioxiformes; family Branchiostomatidae; genus Branchiostoma; species Branchiostoma floridae. The sequence continues at coordinate 14,719,162 of NC_049989.1, read as the reverse complement.
TAAGTTTGATAGGAGAATATTTTTATGTATCATTGTGCTCCTTTAAAATTGGAATTCCAAGTGTATATATGTGACAACATTACGTATGCTTAATGTTGAAGTTACTGATTTTTGATAGATGGTACTGTGTGAACTTTGTATGGTCTTGTTGCAATCTCAATACAACAAGATAAGATAAAAGATAAAACAATGACCTTATGTCAACATGGAAACTAGAGAAGAAAACTAGAAATGGAAACTAAAAAAGGAATACAATATCTAAGACATAGTACAACTTTCTTCACCTCTTTCCAAAGCACTGATGAACTCCTGGTTCCTCCTTAGCTCCCGTAAGAACTCCTCGTTCTGAAGAAACAGGGCTATTCTCTCGTCTTCAAGGTACTGCTGCAGGTCCTTGTCTATATGGCCACTTTCTGCATGAGCCTAGAGAGGTTTCACAACAACATCCTCAGTACAATGTCAGCAAAACATCCCATATGTATCTGTACCTACTTAATACTATCCACATACATTTGTGTCAATTCAAACGAGCCTGCGGCGGAGGTTTCAGGACAAAATTTTCAGTACAATGTCAGTAAAACACCACACATGTATCTCGTACTACTATCCACATATCAAATGAGCCTACAGTGCAGGGGAGTTTCACAACAACTTCCTCAGCACAATGTCAGGAAAACATCACACAATGTATCTACAACATAATACTGCAAATGCTGAAATGTTCGATGCCGTTTTATGACCAAGATTTTGCGGCGGCCACTTCACCGAGAACTCAAAACAACCATGAATATTTTTTCATCACAGTATGTGACTCCAGAGAATCCTAAACTAGGTGTAAGTTGGCAAGCAGTCAGGTCTGATAAATCATAGATAACATGATGATAATTCAGAAGGAGCTGACAGTGCCTAACTTTTCTAAAATTTGTGTCACAATGACAAGAAATTCAAATTTCAGAGTTCAACTCAAAGACAAAGAAACAGTCAAACTTCTTTAAGCCAATGATGAAGATGATATTTTTTCTTAACTACTTTGATCAACAGAGAATTTTTTTCATGAAGCATTCTAGCTCCTTATGCAGTTCTAGTTGAAAAAATTGGCAACAATGTATCAATGTGGAGACTTCGAGCAAGCTCGCCAGAGTGAGTGTGAGTGAGTATCAATTGTCTTTGGAAAACACATAGACACATACACAAGAAATTGGAACAGTAAAAATACCACCATTATGGATTTACCTGATGTAAAAAGCAAACATCAGGTGGCTGTCTTGGCGTCTGAAGCATTCCACGTGAGAGTAGAGAGAGAGATATCAAGAAAAATGTAGTATGTATGTGTACATTTATCCCCATATCTCCATATTCAAATTTGGTCCTTATCAGTAATAACACAAGCTGAATCATATTTAAGTATAGTATTAGTAGAAGGAACATTTTAGAAACAGGGAGTGCCGCATTTATGACGTTAGACACTTCCAGCAATCTTGAGTGACATCCATCACTCTTCTTCAACACCACTAGAATGAACCCTCAGAACAAGTCAATAAGAAGTATATCGCGACATGGTCAACTGTTTCTTCCAGTTTGATGCACTTAGTATAGACGTCTTCTTCCAGTTCATTCTTGTAACACTGAAGAAGTAAATCTTGTACATCCAGAAATAAATCTTAGAATCCTATCCAATGTTGTAGAGACTGTATTTGAAAGTAAGGCAGTACCACAGGGAGTTGGCTGGGCTGTACCACTTTGCAGCAGGGGTGGTCACATGCACTGGAGAGGGGGATGTATTATTTCAACCTACCTGCTTCTGTTTCGGGGAGGAAACTTTCTGTGGGGACTTTGGAGGGGAGACGGTGATGCCCTGTGCCTTCAGCTGCTCAGGGGTGGGCTGGATTCTCAGGAAGTCGTCAGGCAGCTGACCGAGTAGTGGTGGGTTCCAGTTTCTGAAGGGCTTCTACATTTATGGGCAGGAGAAGAAACAAAAGTCATATTTAGATCACGGAAATCTGAGCCTTGGTTTGAATGGTAGAAACTTCAATCTGGTATATACAGTGCTCGAAATACCCACTTGCATATTTTGCTTGCCGCAACATATTTTCAAACCCAGCTAGCACAGTGCACAACCTGAAATTTTGCAGTTGGAGTACGGCTTTTCTCCCAACTTTAATTTGTATTCATTTCTTGATAAGATAAAACATAAATAGTGTCTGGAAGAAAAGACAATTGATAAGTAGTTGATTTGAAGAAAGTCATAACTTTCAAGTGGGGCAACCTGAAATGTTGATGGTGTAGCCTAGCTTTTGACTCAGGTTGCTGCCTGGGCAACATGGCTGAAAAAAGCACTTTGAGCACTGTATATAAAATTGCTGATTCTGCCAGAAGAGATCCTGATACAGTGATAGGAGTCTTTGTCAACTAAGTCTCTGATCTTTACAAGAAGAATGTAGTGCCCTAAGGAAAGGCACTTTTGACCATTAACTAGACTCAGGTGTAAATGAATACCTAGCATCAGTTAAGGACACCCCTTGGATAGGATGTTAAATGGAGGTCTTGTGTTTGAGGACAGCAATACATTGTACCTTGAGCTTGTTTAAGAACCCACCACATTTAATGGGAAAGAGGGGTCCATTCAGGTGTGAGTGGATCAATTAAATCTGCCTGGATATGAAGCTTGGTGCATTACATCATGAGGAAGTTTACCACTTATGCAATACAAATAAATAAATAATATCAACATAAACATTTATTTTCAAAAATGGAGGTCCTACTCACACTTCCGCCAGACCCTGAAACGTTCAGCTCCTTGCCAGTCATGACTAGGTGGACGGGGGAAGAGAGAGGGGAGGACGAGGGGGGAGGGGTGGGGATACCCTGGGAGGCAAAGAAACTAGGAGGGGGGTCCGCCCGAGGGGTGTACACTGGAGGGGGTTCATCATCGCTGGAGTCTGGCTGGAGAACCTGAGAGAGGAAACACACGGATTGTCATCTGTCGGCTGCAAATACTGACCAGGACTGGAAATTCATTTTGGATCACAAGGATTTGAGTGGAAGTGTTTTGGATCACAAGGATTATTTGAGTGGAAGTGTTTTGGATTACAAGGATTTGAGTGGAAGTGTTTTGGATCACAAGGATTATTTGAGTGGAAGTGTTTTGGATCACAAGGATTATTTGAGTGGAAGTGTTTTGGATTACAAGGATTTGAGTGGAAGTGTTTTGGATCACAAGGATTATTTGAGTGGAAGTGTTTTGGATCACAAGGATTATTTGAGTGGAAGTGAATTTTGGGGACATTTGAGAATTGATAAATTTTCTTCTTGATGATGAGTATTATATAACATAAAGAAATGCAGAAAGACAAGATTTTTTTCATAATTACCTAAAAGTCGTGACAAACAATTTCCAATTCTCCAGACTGATTTGATACTTCTTAAGAGGAAATTAAAGCGATGGGAGAAAAAGAAATCAGCACCATTTAGCAAGAGAATAATGCTTATATTCACGAATTTGAATTTTTGCCTCAGAATGCATTATATTACAGAAATAGACAAGCCCTGAAAAAGGTAAGAAAGGATAGCATTAGTAGGTATCTATAAAGCATTAATTAAAATCAAGCCCCCTCTTCTGATGATTCAATTATTGGCAATTTTCTTCTTCTTATTTTGTTGCATCCAACATCCAAGCAAGCAACTTTCTCTATCACAGAATACCTATAGAAGCATTTGTGCAAGCACAAGAAATCACCCCGAGTGCCAAAAGACAACCCTTGAAAGCAGAAAGAGGGTTGAATTTTTGAAGCGCAATTTATTTAAAGCAGCCAATAGTCTTTTTATAGGCAATACCTGGCCTGAAGTGGGATCTCCGTACCAGGGCTCCAAATTCAACACCTACGAGTAGCCATAACAAGATGGCAGGACAAATACAATCTTGTTAGACTAGAAATGATAAACCATATTAAGGAAAACGTCACTTTTGAAAAAATCTCCAATACATTTCACTGGTATAGGATACAGCATTTCAGATATCACACTCTGAATCTGTGTCTGTATCTGCTAGTGAGTGAGTGAGTGTATATGCTATGGCGATTATCTGGCGGTCATAATGGCCCCACGCCTGAGGCGTAGCCAAAAAACATTGATGTCTGCAAGTACACAAATATGGCTGCGGTCATATTTCCAAACTGGGGCCTGGCCGAGATGTTTGCGAAACGAAAAATTAAAGTGTTTATCCAAGGAATATGTACACAACAAATTATTTCATATTAGAATGTTTGTTTCGTTGTTTCTCATATCCTACTTTTCGTTCCCAAAAGTGGCCCAGCAGGACGCCGGTTTGGTAACGTGACCACAGCCTTAGTTACTCTCACCTCTCAAATAAACGTACCGGTACGTTTATTTTTTTCCGCCTCAAAATCCACCCGGTACGTCCTTATTTTAGACGGTACGTTTATTTTTTTTTTCAAATTGGGGCTTTCTTTACTAACCAGGGACCCCAAAAATATTGAAAGTTTGGTATTTTCTGCCCATATTTCCGCGTTACTTTTGCTTAAAATTCCATATTTTTCGGACGAGGCAGCGCGGATTTCCCTGCCGCTAGCGCTATGACCCAAACATAACAAGGGATGCGTACCGGTACGCAGGACCGGTTCTGGACTTGCAAAAACGTTTCGGTTCAGGTCCAAAAATACTGGAACACATGTGATTCGGTACTGGACTCGTAAAAAGATATATCCTTTTCGTTTTAGACCCTCTTTAACCTTCCAAAAATCTTGAAATTTGCGCTGAACAAAGGCGAAAAATCGCCAAACATCGAGGTCACATGCTACACACACAGTCACTTACTTCCGTAAATTCTCTATCAAAACACAGAAATTAACCACCAACCAAACATATTAAAAAGTTACCAATACTTTTCCACTATTTTTCACCCGTAGTCAACTTGTTTTAATGTTCCAGCAACGAAAAAATCCTTCCAAAACAAAGCACAGCGTTCAATCGGCTCGAAAACATCCGCCATGTTGGATTCATCAACTCACGCCGAATCTCGCGGTAATGCGCGAGAGAATTATATATTTTCTGCAGTACCGTTATTTCTCGATAGGGGTCAGTGTCTATGACCTCCTTGGTTTCTGCAACATTGAAAATAGCACAAGTGGTGAATGAGGTATTCTAAGTTGGAATGTTTCTTCAAAATGTTATTTTGTAACAATGATTATAAATAAACTTCTTTTTTTATTTTTTCAATTTTTTTTTCATTCATTTTTTTTACTTTTATTTTGATCTTTGTTGATGGTGTGACACTCAGATAAAGAAAATATGTGCAAGGAGGTTAACCTCCTTGATATGTGCAATAACATAGGAATTATTCTGTTCATTATTGATACAATTAACTGACATGGTACTGAGGCATAAATAAATAAAAAGAGCCTACCTGCTTATCATCTTCTCTTGGACTGAATTAGCATGGGCAGTTTACATGTCAATTTGGTATTTTTCCGGGGGGTACTTTTATTCCAGGGGGTACTTTTATTAGATTTTGAAGATTTGTCCGGGGGGTACTTTTATTCCAGGGGGTACTTCTATTTGAGAGGTGAGAGTAAGGTGACAAGGGTTTATACAACAGCATTCGTTTTACCTCTGGAGGAATTTCATCCTCATCTTCATCAGAGTAGATCTCCCCATCCTCTTTGTTGTCCGCGTTCATCTGGAGCAGCTGGTCGATGGTCGCGTCCACGGCGCCGTTGTTCGACCGTAGCACGGCCTCGATCACGTCGCGGTCGATGCTGGGGAACATCGTCATAAAGTCGTGCATGGCCTGGTTGAACTCAAGCTGGCGTGCACTGCCGGGCGTCGGCGGCGCCACCATGTTGTTTGCGACGGGCGGCTCCGAGTCGCTCCCGCGACTACTCCTGCTCCGACGACTGAACAAACTGCGCCGTTTGTTCCCCTTCTCTTTCTGCTCTCCGCGCATCTGTGTGTCCGGTGCCGTCGCCATATTATTCGATTATCAAAGTCGTTACAAGAACAAGATAACACGACAAACAGCGTATTCCTCAAAGATGGCCGACAACTTCCAAGATATAGATATCCGAAATTTACGAAGATGGCACAGCTACGATTCCTATTCGTCTGTCATCCATGTTGAGTCTGCAAAATAGAGACAGAAACATAAATGTCTAAATCCTTCATAAAAAATTCATATCACAGGCTAGAACAACAAAAGTACAACCAGGAGTGTCATATCTTGAATGTATCATAATTCTCTAACATATCTCTACAATTCCTTTCCATCTGTCATCCATGTTGAGTCAAATGCAAAATAGAGACAGAGAGAAAAAATAAATGTCTAAATCCTTCATAAAAAATTCATATCACATGCACTAGAACAACAAAAGTACAACCAGGAGTGTCATATAGTGAATGTTATCTGTAACATATCTCTACGAGGCCCTTGACATATATATATGAGCAGGTCATGTAAAGGTTTAAAACCTGTTTTCCATCTCTGTACTATATAAATGTAGGAAACATCCAGAAGTGTACTGTTATCTTGGGAACTGACAACCATAAAATGTACAATGGCACATGTACATGTTTTTTAGATTATCATTCTTCAGAGCCGATCCATAACAGTCTTCAGAATATCTTTGGATGAAAAAAAAAAGGAAAACAAAAATTCATTGCAGTCTTGCATATTCATCTAAAAAGTACAATCTTAATTCGTTTATCACAGTTGTCTTATTTCCCATCTCTTATTCTAAATTCAAAGCAGCAACATTGCATGATTTTTAGCAAATCTTCAGAACGGAAAAAACAGACGTATTACTACCATGCCATTGGAAACGTCATACCAAATATGCATAGGCCTAGGAAAAAATGTTGTGTTTTCTGTTTCCCTACCTACCCTAGAAAAACCGACCCTAGACTGTTTTTTGGGTGGGCAGTGAAGTCACAAAGCTTCCAGATAGAATTTTTATTCAGCCTGCTTCCTATTGAAGTAAAAACACTGCTTGTCCTGTCAAAAGGATAAATAACGTATCTATCAATTGACATTGAAAAACAAGTGTCCTCATGCATTTCAGTTTACTTTGTTCAACTGTATACATGTATGTCACACTAGAGTTTTGGCCAGCCCTAAAAATAATTACAAGAAAAAACTAAGATAATTCTTACCTACTTACCCTATATTTTTTCAAGACTGAAACAGGATTCAAACAACATTTTTTTCCTAGGCCCTAGTACGTACTATGCTGTGGTATCATGGGTAAACAAATTGTCTACAAAGCTAAACTTCTAAGTAGGGTTTCCTCCTTTCCAAGAAACAGTCATGTTTAATCATGTCTGCGATAAATATATACAGTATCACATTATACAACACGTAACTCCCTTCAGCAACAGAATAATTATAGCGCTCCATCACGATGCCCTAAATTCCAGAGATTCATGGCGTACATGTACCTTAAATCTGTGAATATTAAAACGCACACTGTCTTAACTTAGCCGCGAGCAAATTCATATTCATAATCATGCAGAAAATGCAAAACAGAATATCAAAAACAAAAGTTCAGAAGTATAGACTCTACAAATGCTTAATAAAGATGATAAGAATATCTCAATGATAAAAAATCATAAATACTTCTACTACTAAGTTCTAGGCTATTTAACTAAGGGTGGTAATTTTCAATCTTAGAGGTTGACCTCAAATGTATATCTTACCGCTTGTATATCTCACATACATGTAAATATCATTACATAAATATAACGTTAAAACTAAAACACTTGTGGTGCAAACCAACTTTCCATTCCATTGGCAAAAACTAACCGCTATAAAAACAGGCCCATCCCATATTTCATGCAACTTCTGAATACAAGTACCTGAAAACATCTCCTATATCTATTTATCAACTACATGTATTGCAGTTTTCTTTTACTGCTTTGTATAATAAGAGATTTCTGTAGTCATTTTATTCCTTGTGCAATTCAGTGTCTTCTGCTGTAAGATGCTGCAATGTATTTAAATGTTCTTGCTTTGAACAAATAAACCAATTATTATAAAAGTAAATCTACCATATCACATTGGGCAGGTGGTCCTTATAATGTAGAGGTGGTCACTTGTACAGGTTTGACTGTTAAGTAGAACTCCCCATTCCCTAGCAGTGAGATTGACTATTCTAGTTTAACCTCTTTTGCTGACACATAATGCACACGAATTGAAAGGTAACATCTATCATGTTGTCACAATGCATTGTACAACTCATCCGTTTAGCCTGACTTCTGTTTAATGTTAGGTCATGAGTCAAGTAACACACTGTTTGAACAGAAAATCGCCTCAGCGCACTATTAATATATCATTTCTGCAGCAAATTTTGTCTCTCATATCCATTTTCAATTTTTCAATAAACCACCTTTTAAAAAAGTTTTATCTCAGAATGTTAACACATAAATTGTTTTATCTTTCTTGCTACTCTCCAAGCAGAGGTTCCTCTCTAGCTGATTTTTCACTCTTTTTTTAATATTCACTGGGCTTTTTGTGTCATTTTCTGTATCATAAGTTTATGTCTGCCAGTGGACATACAGAAAATGACACAAAATTTGAAAGCCGACAAAATATGTCTGAAGCCATATTAAAATATGTCAAAAAAACAGCTGGAGATGAACGTCTGCTCAATACACTAACACAGTTAGAGACTATATATTACATCCATACATCAATAATGTATCAAATGTCTATCATCATCATCATGATTTTGTCTGGATACTCAAAGCATCGGAGCAATACTAGAGGTTTTCACATGGCTTGGTGAGAAATGACGATTTGCAAACCAAAATCGGTATTGCACTTTTTTTCTCCCTCCAAGCAAACGCTTTTCCTGGTAAAAGCTACCAATTCACAGAAGTGTTATGGCATCTAAGGAGTCCAATTTCTTGTTATTTTAAGAATTTAAGCATGTCCAAATGATGCTATGACGCATGCCTGGCTAAAAGTAAAAAAAAAGGCTGATTTTTTTTCTCCCTCCAAGCAAATGCTTTTCCTGGTAAAAGCTACCAATTCACAGAAGTGCCTAATGAAATTACAGACCAGGTGACCTGGTCGTGACTCACCCACCCATTCACTAAGTGTTATCCATCCATTACTTTCCGACTGGGGGTTAAACCGAGAGCATGGGAACCCGATAATCAATAATACAGTCATGTCCGCGATCAATTCATCAGTCTACACGTCATCTTTCATTGGACGTAAATCATCCGCCGAATTCCGTTGACGGTGGAAACAGTAGGGATTAATTTGACCCAAACGAGTGCAATTTCTCGCAAAAGAATGACTCACTGCAGAAAAGGGTATTGAGTTAGACTTAAAGTACAATTCATTAATAAGTAATAACAGAACAGTGTACTTGCATAATTGTTATTTGCATGCAAATGGTTTACCTCAAAACGAAGCATAAGTTGCCATTTCATGAGTGGAAAATACTTCTTTGCAGTGCAAAAATACGATACAACTAAAGATCAGGGTTGGAAGTTTTGGAAAATTCACTTGTTCTATCGGGCAAGCACATAAAAAAATTCATATCAATTTTTCACTTGCCCAAAATTCAAATGTCACTGTTATAAAGTATGCATTTTCACTTTCAGCGATGGAATTCTTATCATTACCTCAGATTTTTTTCTATGTTGACCATTGCTTGTTGTCATGACTGTAAAAAGTACATCAAAATCGCACTAAATGGAAAAATCTTACTTGTGGGGTAGATCATGCACTTGCCCAAACAGCACTTTCACTTGCCCTGGACAATAGGGCTAGTGGACTTGTCCAACCTTGTATATCACATGACGTGTGATTTTATCCCTTCTATAACGAGATTCGATTACTTATGTCCAAGATATAGTACGGAAGTCAGTATCATTCAGTTATCATGAGAAGGGACAATGTTTTTTTTTTCATTTCTGACCTTCTAAATGCTTCCTAATCTCATTAACTAGTGCAAGTTCAATACTAAAGGGCAAACACAGCATGAGGGAGGTTAATAAGTCATGTCAGTGACCTATAAGTATTTCAAGTTCAACATTCAAAGAATACCGCATTTTCTTGATTAAAGTAAGCACCATACTCAATGTACGCATGCCTGATTTGGCATAAGTCCCATACAAAATTGTAAGACTGAAACATAAAATGTAAAAACTTAAATAAAATAAAGTACGCACCCTTTCTCCACCGATCTTCAACACATTTCTAACCACATAAATTCAAATTTATGGTGTTTTCTTCTCTTTTCACAGGGTTCATTTTGCATAAATCAAAGACCATACAATGCCCTTGCTTAAAGTTGTGAAAAACTGGAGAAAATACTGTCGGTATACATATCTAGAAAGCTCTACAAAATATACCTCATAATAATAACTATAAATAAGTGTATGCCACGTTATGAAGCTTTCTTTTTTTCTACCACAAAAAATTCTGTCACGCTATAATATATTACTAGGAAAATCAGTGTAGAAAAACTTCCAAGATGCTATGTCATTCCCTCTTTAGATCACCTTTTCAAATTCAAGTTCATGTTCACAGGGGAATTTAAGGGCTTATTACTAATTTACACATGGTATAATAATAATAAACTTCTCTGCATGTAGCCAAGTGTTTGTCTGAACTTATTATCATCATATTATTATATACTTTATTGTGTAATATAGCTATATAACTATATTTTTCTCTTCAGATTCCAAGGGAGATAGAAACTGTGTATTGCAAAATCACAGTAAGCACAAACAAGGCTTTCTCTGTTTCTTAATTTGCGGTTGATATGACTTTGTAGTAATATAATTAGCAAAACATTGGAAAAGCGTATTGGCGGTATCATGATTTGTGAATACGCGGTAGAGGGGTCACTGCTAAAACATCGATTATAAAACCAACGCAAAAGTTTCAATACTTACAGTATACACGTGTAGCTTTAGAGGCTTTTCCATATCATATTGTATAATATTTTTTACAGTGCAATTCAGCTATATATGTATACTTTGTCGGCTGCAATACTGCAATCGTTGAAAGTTTTAATACAATAAAAAACCAAATCATCATCTAGATCGAAATCTAATGAACACTAATACTAATAGACTGCAAAAAATCACAGCATTTACGAATCATCTAAGGCCCACTTTACATTACGCTTTTCGCGTTAGCGGTAAATTCCCCGTTATCGGGACGCCGCTATCGGCACCTCTTTAGACACACCGCCCGGAAATCTGACAGGACACCCGCGGCGCGCGGTGGATTGTAAAATCTTGGTGAAATTCTACCCGTTAAGATCGCAGTTTTTTTTAGCTGCACGTTGTTATATTGAACAACCGTAAATTTTTTGTTTGCGTACCGCTACCAAGTGATTGAAAATTCAAATACGTGACTTGCATGAGAAATACAAGTCCCTGCCTACGTTGTTGTTTCGCTGACACTTCCGGTAACTTCGACCACAAAATTTTCGATAAAAAAGCACTTAAAAACCCTTTCAAAGCGAACTGTTTGATAGAAGATCCCTTTCTTTCAGTGATGACCTGCTAAATTATGGCTACGTACTGAAATAACCGTGATATACGCATAATTCCTGCAGGTATAATAACTACCTCGTACGTAAAAACTCAAGCTGCCAGCAGTTCATGTAGCGGGAATTTCCCCACCAATGTCATAGCAACGGCCACCACTGTCATAGCAACGGCCAATCGGAGACGCGTAATGGGATTACTTTATACAAAATTTGCAGAGATAGCGGCTTCTGGTTTCGGTACAACGTAACGATGTATTGCAGGAGAAATTATTCGGAATCGAACTTGTATATTTTTTTAAAGGTCTTCCACGAAAATTGTGCAAAAATAGGTCGTCCAAAAATGTGAGAATGAGACTATTTTTCGCTGACATCCCGCCTGCTTTGAAGGTTGACTGCAGACCCGATTGACGTAAGAGCCTGCGTAGGTGGCCATTACGGAAAAGGCAGGCCGTGAAAACTATTTTTTCTGCGTAGTTCGGGTTGATTTTGGGTTGACATTCATTCTACTAGTATAAAAAAAAGTAACTATCGGAAGACTGTTTTCTTATCACTGTATTCTTACCCAGCGTTATGAACATGATCGCTGCTGGCAATTTTCCTCCAATGTTTTGCAAATCTGTACCTACCATTTTCGCGCCATATGCTAATAAGCGCGCGCTTTATGCTAAACGTCTAAACCCTGACTCCCGCTAACGCGAGCCCGACGTGTTCTCTTTATACGCAGTTTGGCGTTGACGGGGACTCCCGCTGAGCCTTCGGCCGTACGCTTCGGAGTGGACGGGAGAAAATTTGGCGTTAGCGGGACTACGTTAACGGGAACTCTCTTTACACGGGGCTCCCGTTAACGCAGTCCCGCTAACGCCAGTCCCGCTAACGCGAAAAACGTAATGTAAAGTGGGCCTAATTCAAATTCTTGCATTCACACGATAATGCTACTTTGAGTCATGCTTGGATTGCTATAGACAGCAATTCGAGTGGGACTCTAGATTACAGGCGTGTGCCTAGATCCACCGACGCCCTTGAGAGCAGTTACAGGCCTCGGGCCTAGGAAAAAAATGTTGTGTTTCCTGTTTCAGCCCTGAAAAAATTAGGGTTCACTTGGTAGGTAGAGATTATCTTTTTTTCTGGTTATTTCTTTTATGCTGGCCAAAACTCTAGTGAGACATATTACACTACAGTTGTACAAAGTGAACTAAAATGTATGAGGACACTTGTCTTTCAATGTCAAACTTTCATTTTGTGCATAATAGAATAGATACATTTATCCTTCATTAGAAAGGACAGTGGTGTTTTCACTTCAATAGGAAGAAGGCTGCATAAAAACTCTTTAATGGAAGCTATGTGACTTCATTACCCACCAAAAAAAGTCTAGTTTGGGCAGGTTTTTCTAGGGTAGGAAATAGGAAACACAATATTTTTTTCCTAGGCCTTACAGGCCTTGGAATTCTATGAATAACAGGCAACTACTTGCCTGGAGAGTTAACAGATGAAAGGGAATCAATGCCATTCCTGGTAGCGCTAGCTGTTTCTCAAGGATTCAAATTCAAGGTCATAGCATTCATTATCAGGAAGTGACTCTATCGCACCCCCATTATATTCTGGAAGAATTCTTCCTCTATTTTTGTCCGGGAAGACAGTTAACGGGGCTCTAAATTCATTTTTAGGAATACATGAACGTGCATTGGTGCACCTAACCTAAAAATTTAGGTGCACAACTCTATTTTTGGGTGCACATCACAGAGGTGCATGTGCACCCAATATTTTGAGCCCTGCTTTAGGCAATCTATAAAAAATACACGTTTCCCAAACAAATACAGAGAAATGATTCAAAAGTAAGAGTACTTTCAGTTTTCAAACATCAAAGATGTTTGAAATTTTTTTCTCCTTTTCCACTTTTCTATTAGTAGTACAATGCTGTACTAGTGTTAAAGGCTTCTATTTGGCTTGTTACCAGAATCTATAACCTTCGTCCAAACGCAGACTCGACATTGTCATCTATTCATTACGCACTTCCATTCAATGGCTATCACGAGAACAAAGGAGCTATGTGTTATAGAGGAAAAAATTTACGTATCATGATTGGCACAGAGTGCTGAGCCAAACATGCAGCATCTATATTTCAAAACAATGTTACATACACAATACACTTAGGTCTGTTTGGAACAGAAGTGAATATAAAACAACTGTTGCCATGAAATTACATTGTAACCTTGGAGTTGGACCCACCACACCAGGGTTCTATTCAGCATCCATCCTTCCGTCATTTGATCGAATTTTGCAGCTGGGGACGGACAAAAATTTTGCCCATTCTGTCCTCTGTGACTGACAAAAATCGGCATGCAAAGATATTAAACAAATGAAGTTTTGCAATGATCTCTTGAAATTCAGCACAGATGCCATTAAACCAAGCTGAGTCTAGTTTCTACCAGTAAAATTTGCCCCTCAAAATGCAGGAAATAGCATTTCAGAGGGTCTTAGATTTCAAAATTTTCCTGGACCCCCCCTTGGACTGTTGCATGGCAACCACTGGCGCTTGCCAGGATTTTCAATCAAAATCCAGGTGACGGAATAACATTCAGGCTGGCTAGAACACTGCACCACACTGTACCTGTAGTATGATTCGTTGTACATTATAATCTGAAAACAACCCTGACCTAAAAGCAAGAGGCAGCCCTCATCAATTATGCCCACGACACTGCGCCACGCAGCTGACTACAAGGGATAGGAACGACAACCATTCTATCACTAGTATCAGTCAGGAAGGAATCTAATTTACATACCGTCGCAGCGAATCATCCAAAGGATTTGTTCAAAACATCTGCTCTTTCTCCATGTGTCCCCTATGTCATAATGGACCTATTTTTGATAGAGAAACTGCGTAGGCCATGCTAAAATATCGGGATACACTACATGTAGTTCTTGACAGCCCGTAAAACCTAGCATATGTCAGCCATAGATACACCAGGCCACTAAAGCCTCCCTAATGTCAGCGTAAATCAATTGTTGTACTAAGTAATCAATAAACCAATAATCACTGAAATCATAATTATAGCGGGGGAGGGCAGAAGTTAGAAGCTTAGTATATAATCATACAGAGAATATACCAGAGCTGAGATCACAAAAATCTTTTGAAAAAGAAGTTCCAAAATTTGACTTAGTTAACATAATAAATCTTACTAAATAACAGTCATCTAATGTTATGGAACTCCCATTTGAAATTATACAGTAACTGAGTAAGATATGGTATATTTGTATACTGGTATCAATTACTTATCAGAAAATATGAATTAGTTTGATTCAAGTGTTATCTTTATAACAAGATGAAAGATCAGAATTTTGTATGTATTCACTCAGTGGTGCTGAGCAAAGACATGTATCATATGTAAGAAAAAAAATTGATGTGAAATAAATAGAATCTGTTCAATATTAAGATATATTAGGAAATATATATATTTATGTAGGTACATTGTAATAGATTTCTATAAAGAAATGTCACAAATAAATGATCTTGCACTTTTGAGCAAAAGATAAACATGCCAATATAGGTAATGTAACATTACGCATGAATAAAATATGTGGGTAAATGTTTTATTACAAATTGAGATGGAAGCCATTTGTAACGGAAACTCGGTCAGACTCATAGATCCTATCATATCATGATTCATATCAGAAATGAAACTTCGGAAGAAGAAATACACCTGGTATTGTATAATCAGTATGGCAACATCAACAATAGAAGTTGTTCTGCTGTATAGTTGCCTACAGTAGTTGTCGGAGATAGGCACAGGGGAATTTAAGGACAGCTACTCTCCAAGCAGAGGTTGGTGGGAAAAATCATGACCTACTCCTATCATATTTTTTTTTCGACCGGCCTTCCCACCAACGGGAAGGCCGGTCGAAAAAAAAATATGATAGGAATAGGTCACAATCTTTCCCACCAACCTCTGCTTGGAGAGTAAGGACAGCAACACTTTATCTAGATTCTAGCAACTAAAGATATTCCTCAGGGACAGCCAAAGTGTATGTTTGATAGTCAGCCTAGAGTAGGGAGACAAATTCTACATGTATTTGATCTGTTGCTATAGTACGCAGGAACATTGTAAATGCACTTGCAGAATGATGAGAATGTAGAAATGTGTACATATGGATGTAATTATCTTGACGGATGTACTGTAGTCAAAATGGGGATGTGGTAAGCATGGGTAGAAACAGTTTGGGTCTACTGTTACTGTACAAACAGATAGTGACCACAAAGTACATGTGTATTTTGTGGCTGACCTAAGCTGATAATAAGGCCCGATCTAGACACATTTTTTCCCGATGTAGCCCCATCCGCCGATATCGGCAGATGTCGGGAACCCCTGCTAAGGTATCGGTAAGGTATCGTACGAATGGTCTGGACCTTTCGGGAGAAATTTTCCCGATATAGTAATGGCAATATAGCAGTTCCATCTAGACGATGAAAGAAAGCTGTCGGCGAATGGTTGTAGGCTCGCCGATATCGGGAAAAACTGTGTGTAGATCGTGCCTAAGTTACAGAGCTGTAAGCTATTGTAACACCTTTCAGTCAAAATTCTGACAAAGCTTCTTGTACTGGGTCAGAGAAGGCATGCACCTGTGATGTGTGATGTCACCAAGAATTTGGCCAAGGACACCAGGTCAACCATATCATTACACCTGGAAGCTTGTCAACACACACACCACACACAAAGAAAAATAACACCTGTCCTACATCATTGACCATTCCTTCAACAATGAAGAAATAACTATAAGGACAATGGTCAGCAAAAGAGCAACTTTTCTCTTCATACTTAATAGTTTGTTAGTTGGTAAATGCATACCCGGTAAACCCCTATGTGGGGGTAACAACTAACATACCAGGTTTGTACTGAACAGTACTGAATATAACTACAAGCTGCATATCTAGACAGGTTTATTTGATTCATTCATACCGGAAGAACACCTACACTTTTTGATAAGTGTGTTGGGTTCTTTAACGTGCTCGAGGTGTGGCTCTTCTCATTCAGGGACCTCTGTTTAACGTTTTAACTGAGGGTCACTGTTGGATGTCCCTAACTGAAGCTAGAGTGAAGTGAGGAAAGTAGTGTAAGGTGGGATCCGCAATGGCACAACATCGGGGCATGTTACTATTGTTAGGGGTTTTGAACCCAGCACCTCTGGTTTCTGGGCAAAACAACCTACCAATTGGACAAGACAATGCCACATCTTTCTTGGGATTCATGAAGTTTCTCCCATCACACCTCAAACCTGTACAGACTGTCCACATGAGTGTTACATGACACCTGTTCTAGTTCCACAGGTATCTCCTGTACGTACAGATTTAGAGTGTGCAGCTGTTGGAAGATAAACAGTGAGCCCAACACCTTTCTTTGCTAAGGCTTAAGGCAGAAGAATGCAGTTCTTTGGGAACAGTGATTTTTCGTAGAGACTAGAGCCTCATTCTGTATCCAGTTTCAAAGTCTTGACAAAATATATTCAAACCCAGGCTGTCTTTAGTAGTACCCAGTACCCGTCCCTCCATCCTCTACACAAATTTGCTTGTTAGGAAGGACCTAAATTTCACCGTGCATCCAGAAAATCTGAATATCATAACATGGAATTGATGAAAGCGTATTTTTGCCATCTTAAAATAACAGGTTTAACAACCAAAATTTACAATTATGATCTCCCAACAATGAGTGGGATGTACAAATGAACAAAGTATTCTAACGATGGAAACAGCCCTGACCTAGCCAGTCCTAATTTGATAAAGTCCCTTTAATTTTCACTGGATATAAATGATTCTTTCGAAATAAAGAAATACAATTTCACCCCAAATCATGTTATATACCTACATCTTAAATTCAAAACTATGACAAAAACAATTCAATATCATATGTTTCCTTGATAAGTAAATTATATCAAATCATATCAAAATTGCTATCCCGAGTAATAATATTGGAAGGCAGTTGAACAGAGAATCCTGTGACAGGTCATTAGTAAAATCACACAAAATCAATGACACAGCCATGGTCATGTGTCAAGTACAATTGAGTCTAACCATTAACGACACAACAGCCCCTCCCATTGACAAAGCCTTTGGTCTAGGCTCTTAAAAACCTGTTACCAGTAGTGCTGGTTATCAAACAAAATGAAACAAAGCTCCAAAGTCTAAACAATTTTTCCAAACAATAGCACAATTGCGTTGATGAACATTATTTAGACATCCAGGTAATAAGATATGACAAAAAGCAGTTACGCAAGCAGCTGGATATGGTTTTGGAAACAGCCAGTCGTTTTACTTTTAGATATAGCATCCACTATCTTGCCAGTAACACTAGTATTACTATTACTAATACCGTTACTATCACTGAAGTGATCTTTGAGAAACTGGTCTTTTATACCTTATGAATGCAAAAGAACTGAAGACAATTTTGGATATCCAATAGGAAACAAGGTAAGACAACATCAATAGTACATTTCCAAACATTTCTATTATCCTCTTGGCATGAGCTAAATGTAAATTTTGACATCTTAACAACAGTATGTGACTTAGATGCCAGTCTAAAATCTGCTGGCCCCTAAATGATATAGCAATTGTTGATAATGCAATGTCTCTTTCAGTGCAAGATGTTTTGGTGATGTACATTTCTCTGTACAACAGAAAACATCTGGTGACCTCCCGATGTGCACTAGAAAATGGGGCCGTGACGTTACAAATGACTTGTCCATGAGAAACCTTCTTCTGGAAGCTCCATGATCTAGTAACATCCTGTTTCACAGGGTGATGTCAAATATAGACAAAGCTATCAAAGATGCTCTAACCAATGTATCAACTATTCAAACATGCTATATCACGTAATATGTTATAGTGCAATGCTACATCATGTAATGTGTTATACTATCAACTTATAGTGTAATGCTACATCATGTAATATGTTACTGTGATACTGGTATAAATGTACATGTATCAGAATTGAAGAAGACAACAGTTTGTTAACCAGACAGCAGACTCAATACTTATGATAATTGAACGTAACACTAGACACATGATAAGTGTGATGATAGCCTGGATACCAGACTCCTTTCAATAATATTCTATCTCAGCAATATCAGGGGCTACTAATAACTCAGAGGGGCCCGCTTTAGTACTAGTAGCCTGGGTACCAACCGATTTCCACCGGGGCTCCTTACACTCGCTACTCTTTACGGTAGCTAGTGTAAGGAGCCCTGGTGGAAATCAGAAGGTACCCAGGCTACTGCTTTAGAATTTCCTTGGGGTAATGTTGGCCCTAGAGCCGAGGAGTTAGGCTGTATAGGCCCTTGAAACAGTGTTGTATCCAGGCTATTGTGATGATGCATGCAAGAATATTTTAAATGCTTCAGATTATCATTATCATTCCAGTTTTTCTATTATTACAGCCACACCAGTAGCCTGCATACCATCTGGGTAATGAGGTTGTTGTAACATGCTCGAGGCACCTCCTCTAACAAGGGACCCTCATTTTACTTTTAAGTACTGTATTTTAACTTTTAGTTTCTATGATTGAAAAAAAGAAATACATCTTTTGTGTCATAATACTATCAGCCACTGTGAAACAACCAGAAAGAAACAACATCCCGACTCAAAGGTTATTTCCAGGATTCGAACCCGCGCCGAACCCGGACAGCCGGATCACAATCCAACCTGCAAACCACAATGCCAAAAGCTCAGAGCTGTTGGCATGATCAGTTTGGCAGCGCTTGAAGCCCACTGTTACAACTGGCCTGTTTAAAATCAAGCTTCTAGCACCCCAAAAGATTCTATATACTTAATTTACAGGAGTAACTTTTGACATTCAAACAGGCCCAACAGGCATGAACCCTTCACTAATTATCTTGTCCAACAAGGTAGACGAGATACCTATATTGTGTATTTGATGTATATCTGAAGGTAATGAACTAGAAGTAAGTACTTGGTGAGTGGTCTCAAGTCTTTCTATGCAAAAATATGGTATTAGAATACTGTAAATATTGAATTTTGTGCAGTGGTTTAACGTTCGCAGTTTTTGCAGTAACCTATATATTCACCGTAAATTTAAACTTAAAGCCACTGTGAAAATGCTTGTTCCGTCTTCTTCCCGGCTACCCTTGTTTTGTCCACCAACCCAAAACCTCTATCCCCATATTATTTGTGAAATTAAATCCCTGCTTATATAGTTAGTTATACAGTATCGAAACCATGATGTCTGTTGTTCCTATTTCAGTATTTGTACATCATCATCAAATAGTACACCCATCATCATCATTATGTTAAACATAATTTGTCAGAATATGCATGTCATTATGGAATTTACCTCAGGAACATCTTGAAGATATTCAAGAACAATGCAACTCCAAGACGTCAAGAATAATTTCTTGCTAGAGTCAGGGTAAATAATTATATAAGACTTCTATTACCCCCCCCCCCATGACTTCATTTGCATGTGTAAAAGTCGGCAATTAAAACTGTCATGATTTGGCACCGTGCTCTATCCAGCAGACATGTGTACATAGATTCAGACTGTTGTTTCTTAAGACACGAGATCTTATAAGTTGAGGAAAACTCGTCTTCCTACTCCAAGGAGCTTTTCGTGGAATGCAAAGAAAGAGGAAGATCTTTGGGCCAAAAATCGTCATGATTGAAAACAGAAGGTGTGTGTCAAGATGGGTGGAAGAAAAATAGATCGATGTTTACGAGTCGAGTTGTGTCTACTCACCGGTTCCTGGAGACGGACTTGATGATAACTTAGTTCTGGCACTTTAAAAACCGCGATAATGTCGCATTTCGTTAAAAACTCAGCGCATAAAAACACCGAAACGATCAGATTTCGGGAAATGGTGGCTGCTTTCTGTGCAAATGAGTAACAGCCGCAGCAACCCGCAAAAACATCACTAAAACTGCACCAAAATTAAGCCATTATTTTGCAACTAAAAATAACATCAATACGCTATTCAATATAAAAATATTATTGTTACGGTAATTACAAATGTTTGGATAAAAGTGATCTATTTTTCTTGACATATTGTTTTAAAAGTCTACTTATGTTGCGTTACGTTTGCATGTTATCAAGCAACTCTCTCTAAATCTCGCGAGAATTCGACTTCTGGACGAGATCTGCAATCCAAGATGGCGGCAAGACGGTCTTGATTTATTGACTTGTCATAAAAAACATCAAAATCTCGTTTTATTCAATCGGAACCAACGAGAGACAATCGCCAAAGCATCAAGACACTGTTTGGAAGTCGCCAGGTGTGGTTTGATTGCTTTCTAGTGCCGACAGACTTTGAAAAGTCTTCGTAGGTTTTTGTGGTCCTTTGTGTAAAGTTTTTTTTTAGGGGGGGGGGGGGGGGGGGGGTCTTCATATTTGTTGTTGGCACATTGAACTGTTTCCTGAATGATAACAAGGAGTCAAGGAGGTTCTTGATAATACCAGGGATACTATGTAATCCCCAAGCAGAAGAAGGAATATTATCTCAATTTCTGCTGACAGACATTTTTGAATGTCCTCAAATTATGATATAACGTTCAGTTATGCGGGAACTTTTGCTGTAGTTTTATGTTTTTTGATAGATGCATAAATGAAGTATTGTTGTTTTGCATGAACGTCTTGAAATACGCACGCTTGGATATTGTTATGAAATCGAAACAATGGTCAAGACAAGGACAGTTTACTTTTTGTGTGCCTTACCCTTTGACATATTACCTAGAATTCCTGTCGCCGCACATGTGTCCTGACTAATGTGAGAAGGCTTATTCAGAATATTTGCAGTTCGGGCTCCAAAATCACTTAATTATTATTAATAAA
Organism: Branchiostoma floridae; assembly: GCF_000003815.2. Taxonomy (NCBI): domain Eukaryota; kingdom Metazoa; phylum Chordata; class Leptocardii; order Amphioxiformes; family Branchiostomatidae; genus Branchiostoma; species Branchiostoma floridae. The sequence goes on along the minus strand of NC_049989.1, from coordinate 14,697,807 downwards.
GCACTTATGTGCTACCTTGCTAAAGATTCTACCTTATCCTATATATGCTTTGTGCTTAGTTATAAGTGCCTCTTGCAAAAGCTGCCCTTCATGCTAATTTACATGTACTGTTGTTCATCCACAGAAATTGAACTCGTCACCATGCGTCGTGGGCGTGGCCCCGCCTCAGCCTCCAGCACAGCCTCCTCCAGCTCCGCCCTGTTTGGAGGGGAGTCGGCCACCTCGTCCCCCGCCCTGGATACCCGCATCCCGGACTTACTGAAGGAGCTACATCAACTCATACAGCAGACACAGGTGGGTGCTAAATCACTGCTAATGTAGGGAAGTTTTAAGCGTCAGAACCGTGTCTAACTGGAACGCTCTACCAGAGTCAACCAGTTTAAGTCCAGACTAGACAAATACTGGGTTTGTCGAAAGTATGTCACGTGAAGAGCGAAGATCAGGACACAACAGGCTGAAGTCTTCTGTCCTTGATGCAGTATCAAGGTATCAAGGAAAGCGTAGATCGTGGTATTTCCCTATTGTTTGGGCTGTTGTGGTGGTTTGAGAACACTTAAAAGAGGACGATGAATGTATCGCGCAGACAATGGAAAAACACGCCTTGGTGCTTTGGATGCAAGTTTATTTGAGGTGTTCAAAGGTCTGAACATCGCACATGCAAACGAGCGCTAACACTGCTGTTTGACGTTCAGCGGCCGATTCCATGATTCCATTCGCAGGTACGAATGTCAAATGACCACAATCTAAGAACACTACTCCACCCACAGTCTCCAAAATACAACAACACAACGCAATACCATCCAATGTAAGACTTCCTACACTAATGAAGGATGTCAGATGACTCTAAGAGTCTAACTATTGTCAACTTGGACCATGGGCTATGGCTAATCAGGCCAACTCAGACCAACCACTCTGTCCTCTTCTTCTTTTGTTTGAGACTACCAACTTCAACATGCTGAAGATTCTGTAGCCTATATACCGACTGTAAGTTTTTGATCCACTCACACCGGGAAGGTTCCCTACTCTTCTAAGTCTGGCGGGTTCTTTTACGTGCTTGGGGTGTGGTTCTTCCCAAACAAGGGACCTCTATTTAAAGTCTTATCCAACGGACGGCCCTAGTCAAATCTTGGTACCCATTTTTACCCCTGGGTGAGGTGAGGAAAGTCATGTAAAGTGCCTTTCCCAAGGGAACAAGATAGGATTAGGAGGCATCGCAAGGTTCTAACTCGAGACCTCTTGGGCCTGAGCCCAATGCACTGCCGATTGTGCCACACAATCTCACACAAGTTAGATGTCAGATGACTCGGAGTCAAACCATTGTCAACTTGAACCTTTGGGCAAATCAGGTCAACTCAAACCAATCCAATCAAAACAGAACTTCTGTAGATTGTCATTTGTCCAGACTTATGTTTACTTAATATATCCTATTCAGGAGGAAAGGGCCCGCAGTGAGCACAACCTCACCAACATTCAGAAAACACACGAGAGAATCCAGTACGAACAGAAGGGCAAGTCCAAAGGTACATCCACAGGTAGGTAGAGATCTCTTTCATACCGTGGTGGTTCAAACTAACTTAAGGTTGACAGTTTTAACCCTTAAAACTGTGTTGTCCTGTGTCAGTGATTGAGTCTGGGTTTTGAAGCAAAGTTTTAACTGTAATTCAAAGAAAGACTTGAGTTGGATAGTTCAACTTTCCAACTCTAGACTAAGTCTTTTCCAAGAAATAGGCAATTCACAGCTTCTGTGGCGTCACATTATGCAGATTAAACATGTGACTTGGTGTATAGTGGTGCTCCAAGTATGTGTTGATTAAGTTCCATTATCTTTCTGCAACCTATGATCCACTGATCACAGGTCATGTGATCTTTCTGCGCAGTGTGACATCACAGAAGCAGTGGATTGCTCAGTACAGGACAAAGACTAGAGTTGGAAGGTCAAGAATTGGGACAATTTTTGTGTCAGAAAATCCAGTTCAATCTTTGTTTCAAAATGATTCCTTCCGATGCAACCGTCCATGTCTGTAGACGCTATGCATCAGACTATGATGCTTGCGAATTATTGATTGAAGGCAGATGAATTTTAAGCATATTTTCTGGTTTTGATTCTTTTTTTTTATCATCTAAATTTTCTCAGTATGACTGAGGTGACATTTTACTTCACTTTGTGCTGAATGTTTTTTGCACCTTACCCCCATGTTTCAGCCGTGTCTCCATATTTCAAGAGCAAGCTGAGAGGCTTATACAGCACAGCTAAGGCTGACGCTGAAGTAGAGGCAGAGTAAGTGCATTAATTCCTAAGATTCCCATTTAGTAAACACAGCAATAGCCACAAACTTGGTATCTACATCTATTTCTCTAGGACAGACAACATTTTCAACACCAAATCTTAATGGTGGCAAACAGAAATGTTTATTATACATGTAGTGTGTGAAAGATTTGTATTTTATTTTTAGAGAAAGATTTGTCTTTTAAAGTACTCCAAGACAAAGTTTTTTCTTTGTTAATTCCAGCCTGCTGAGAAAATGCTTGGACAAGATTGCTCAAATCAAGGCCATTCGGAATGAGAGGAGAATAGGTAGGATACTCTACTCAGTAATGCAGCTTGTCACATATATGTACAATCTTACAACTTTTTCAAAACCTTATTCTGTGAAGTTTGAACAAGACGTGATAAGAGAAAGGAAGATTGCTTCTTATTTTCTTAACCCTGTATGTCATTGAACTACTTTTTGACCTCTCAGCATTTGAGCTGGTAGAAGACAACACTTCTCACATATCTTGACCAAAAGACGGCTTGACTCAATAAATTTGCCTTTGTTTTTTTCAAGCTGCTAAGAGTGCAGGAATCTTTATGGAACAAGAACCACCAAGGTAAGGGGAGTACATTTTTGTACATACAGTAAGTATAGAGTACAGAAACACACATTAGTAAAGAGGCATAGGACCAAAATGTGGTGTTTCTTGATCGACACTAGCAAAAACTTATACCAAGCCTAGCCAGTTGTGGGGGGAGGGGGGTGGCAATGGCTTTCAACTTACATGTAGTTTTAAGGGAAATAAAACTTTTGTTCTGGTATCTGTCTGATGAAGAATTGTAATTTGTAGTATTGTTTCCAACAAGTTCTAATCATTTCTGTTGCAATAGAAAAAGTCATAGGAAGAAACAGAGCCACCAAACCCAAGCACTTGTGTTTGTACAATGTATATCTGTATGATTCAAATATATATATCCTGTTTTACACAAACTCTGCTGTCCGGGGCTGTAATTGGCCCCTTCTAGGAGGCCGGCTAGATTTTGGGTGGGCTGCAATAAGTGAGATTTAATCAGGCTATCAAAACATGACGTTTGAATTACATTGTACCGGGTATCCTTGTCTTAATGCATTTTGAAAGAAAGAGACGTACTTTCAGCTTGCTTGACAGGTCTGACCTCCCTGCCAACCCTGTCTTTTGCAGGACTGTAATCTTTTGTTCCCCCTTTTTAGGAAAACCATGCGGCGTGGTGTGCTGATGACTCTACTGCAGCAGTCTGCTATGACACTACCACTGTGGATAGGCAAGCCTGGAGAGAGGTGTGTACTATGGCATCTTGTTGATTATGCTTTTACTGCATTACATCTTTGGATCACTCCAAAATTTCTTGCTCCCCAAAGAAGAAAACATGTAGGTTAAACAAAATAGTACCCAAGTGTAAGGGTTTTTAATTATGTTTCTTTGGGTCTGATTTTTACCATAACTCTTAGAACTTTCATGGCCATTTTTGTTTTCACAGTTTACACATACACGAATCCATGACACAAAAATATGTCTCCTTCGTATGACTAATGTGCTACAAAATTATTTCAACTACGAATTTCTAACGCCGTAAAATTAAACTAAAAATCTCCCTCTTGCTCATACCACAAAATAAGATCACCGCAAAAGTAGTTGAATTTACGGTATGTTTTAGATCTTTTTCTCTTAATCATTTTGACTGAAGACGACTAGGGTTTACCGTTGTAAATGCTCTATACATGTACATAAGTTTGAACATGTTATGCTCTTGGCACCCAAAATCAGCTGCACTGCCTGAGCTGTCCATTGTATTTTGTTGAAATTTAATGAAAATAGAAATAAAAGGTGTTGGTTCCTTCCACAGCCCCCCTCCCCTGTGTGGCGCGGTCCAGGCAGGGTCGGACTATGTGGCTAAACCAGGAGACAAGGTGGCGGCGAGAGTGAAGGGGCCAGACGGGGACGAACAGTGGATCCTAGCGGAAGTGGTCTCCTTTAATACAGGCACTAACAAGTAAAAGTCACAGAAATGTTCCCAAGAACACGACTGATCCTAGCGAAAATCTGCCAACCCTAGCCTTTTTGGGGAATCTTAGTTGTTATGGTAGAAGGTGTCTCAACAGAATACTGTAAATGCAGAAACTTTCACGGTGGTTTAATGTTCGCGATTTTTGCGACGGCCCCTTCACCGCGAATTTAAAACAACCATTTTTCCATGGCAGTAAGAGACTACAGTGCATGGTGCTACTGCAAAATTAAAACCACCGCGAAAAGTCCATTTTCCCACTTCTGCGAAATTAAATCTCCGCAAACTTAATGCATTTACAGTACCACCTGCATATGCAGGTTAGTGCAGGTGAAATTAGAGCTGTGCAGGTATTCCTGGTGTCTGCCTGCACCTAACCTGCATGGGTCCATGTACTGGGTTTTATACATAAATGTCATATGATGTAGGTGTATGTGGATTGTTATTAGCTGCATTGACTGTTACCATCTATTAAGTATAAAAGAAAAAATAGCATTGATTACTAAACAATTTTAGTATGATCCATACTGCCTAAATTCTGAGTGGGTGCAGGTACTAAATTTGTCTGGTGCAGGTAATTTTCAATGTTACCTGCACCAGTGCAGTATTTCGAGCCCTGTGATTTTAACAAAAACCTGCTGACAGACCCTAGCCCTTTTGGGGGGTCTTAATTGTAATGGTAGGTGTGCCAACAGAATAACAGTTTCCTTTCCAGACATGAACAATATTAGCAACTTGTTTATTGTCTTTCAACTTTTGTTGTGCTCCATGTCTCAGGTATGAAGTGGACGACATTGACAGTGAAGAAGGGAAAGAGTAAGTTTTTCTCTGCCTTTTCTGTGACTCTTTCATGGGGGACATTTCTGCATGGGGAACATTTCTGTAGGATTACAGTAGTAGACTGTTTGTTGTGGCTTGTAGTATGTAGACTCTGGATATTTTAGTTATTTGGATATTTTTCATCAATCAGTGACTAGTTTTGACAGGTAAACACACGTACCTCCAAATTTTCGATGACTATCAGCCCCTCATGATCACGGAGTGACCTAGTTCTCACGAGAGTTGCGAGAACTAGGTCGAGACTTGCATGGATCTTCTGCCCCTCACCCCCCGCCTCCTTGCGGAGTAGTGGTAAGTAGGACTTGGGCAGCTCCCAGCCATCGTTGCGGTTCAGCTTCGCACCTTCCAACTGGATGTGGACTGCTTCTTTAACCTTCCTATGGGCCTTACGTGGTTCTTGGTCAATAATCTTAATAGTGTCATAGATAGGTTTGGTGGTTACGCAAGTTTTTACCTAGTTCTCTCCACTCTCGCTGGACTGATGGACTGATAGTCATTGAAAATTTGGAGGTATGTGTACTTACCAGTCAAAACTAGTCACTGATAGATGAAATATTCTATTAACTGTTTACATACGTGACTAATGACTCTCTTCAACTGGATATTTTAACATTCTGTTTTCCTCCAGGAGACACACCCTGAGCCGTAGGAGAGTCATCCCACTGCCCCAGTGGAAGGCAAATCCTGAGACAGACCCAGAAGCACTCTTCCATAAAGACACGGTCAGTGTTACCCTTTCTTAAAGTCATACACGCATGTACTAGTAACAACCTTTTATAAGGACCATCTGGACATTATTGCCACTTTTTGTTGGTCCCTTGTTTTCCTTGTTTATCTAAGCATTAAGGATCCTTTTTATGATAGCCACTGTGAGTATGACTATTTTCTTTAAGAATGAATATGATAGTCATGTTTGACCGTGGTAGGTCTTGCTGTAATGAAATTTTGAAGACGTAGAATCAGAGAATTCAAATGAATGGAATCCCAGTTAAGCTAAGGGCACAACCTGCCGTATGTGTAAATACGTGCTGTCTACGTGCCAAAACGTGGGCAACCTTTTGGGATCCGTAAGTGGTAAGTACTGACTCCGGTGGATTTTGGAGCATGCAGACATGCCATAGAACTTTATGTTGCACCTGTTTATGTTGGGCCTATATCTGAAACAGCCTTATTGTGTGAGTCCGTTTCTTTGTTTCACCAATGATGTTTTTTTCTCTCTCTCTGCAGTTGGTGCTAGCCTTGTACCCACAGACCACATGTTTCTACAGAGCCCTGATACATGCGCCTCCCACAAGGGTACGTACATATTTCCATCCGCCACAATTTTGTGGTGATATTAAGCAATTTGGAGTTGAAAGTGAACTTTTCCAAAAAAATAAGAAGACTTTTCCACTGCTGTAGGTCTGCATTCCCAAAGGAGAAAATATTGTTTTTGCTGGTGTGTTGTTCTTCTTCCGTCATGAACCAATCAGAGCTAAGAATTGTCAGTGACATCAGCATATTAGCTGTTCCCTCAAATATTTATGACAAAATATTAGCGATTCCAGCAAATATGAATGAAATATTAGCTCTTACAGCAATAACAGGTTTGTGAAAACAAAACCTGCATTAGGTTTGTGATAGCAAAACCTGCATTAGTAATTACAGATTTTCTATTATAGCAAAACCTGTATTTGTTTCATAAAAGGCAAATTACAGACAGGGAAATATCAAGCATTTTCTCAAAAATGTTGCCTTTCTGGTTTGTTCCAAAACTTACAACATGTTTGTGTCTTGTTAAGCCACAGGATGACTACTCAGTGCTGTTTGAGGACACCTCCTACGCTGACGGCTACTCCCCTCCCCTCACGGTGGCACAGCGATACGTGGTGTCCTGTAAGGAAAGCAAGAAGAGATAGTCCCTCCACTTGGACCTCAAAACAACCAGTGTAGTGTTCATCCTAGTCTAGCTCCGGTTTTCTCCGGAGTTTGCTTTGCTTGCCAAATACTGTAAATTCATTTACGTTCGCAGATATTTGACTTTGCGGTAGCAGGAAAAATGACTTTTCGCGGTGGTTTATATTCGCGGTAGCACCATGCACTGTAGCCTCTTACTGCCATGGAAAAATGTTTGTGGTGGTTTAAGTTTGCATTGTGGTGGTTTTACGTTCGCATTAAAGCAGACACCGCAAAAACCGTGACCATTAACTTAAACCACCGCGAAAGTTTCTGCATTTACAGTAGTTAGGCACCCGTTGATAAAGAAACTATTGGCATTTTTGTAAATATTCACCAAAAATGTCCTCATAACAAGGTGGTAACACACATAATGAGACTCGAACGGGCGTTTGGAAGTTCGATCCCCTTTACACTGCCTCTACAAAATATTCCATCCCTGAAATAATGCAGTAGGTAAAGCTAAGAGCACAACCTGCTTTACGTGCAATTTGTCCATACTTTTTTTTTTAAGGCCACGTCCACCACGTATTTCTGAAAATGTTCAGACTGTACAGGGCAGGCTTGTTGCCTATACGGGGGTGAATCCGCGGCCCGATGGCACACAAAGTTTTGCCTGCACGTAAAGTTCTACGGCATGTCTGCGTGATCCCAATCTGTCGGATTCCCCACTATATAGTTCGTACGGAGGCGGAACTTACCACTTCTGAATCCCAAAAGATTGCCCATGTTTTGGCACGTAGACAGCACGTATTTACACGTACAGCGGGTTGTGCCCTTAGCTTAAGGACCAAACATTTTAATGGGGACGGGGCACAATTCTCTGCATAGAAGCAATAAGAAGAGCAAACTCGAGCTAGAATAGAATGAATACCAGGCCATCAGACTACTGGATTGTTTAGCAATTGATATTGTCTGTACATACATGTAGCTGCCTTCTATGTTAGTAACGTTATATAAACTAAAATAGTACATGTAAACATGTGGTAATAACAAATACTTGTATCAAGTAATACCTGTGATAGGACGTCAAAATAACTACAGTACAGGAAACTTCTCACAAGTTGACTTCCATATGAACGATGACATCCTATGTCCAACAAAGAAAATATGCTGAATGCTGTTTGACTTCTTTTCTTGTTACAATACTCATGTACATATACAAGAGTACATGAGTTTTTTTTATTTAAAGTTAGTTACAACTTCCTATTCCAAAAAGGGGTCTCTTTTATTTTTACTTGTATGTGCCAGTAGAGTTTGTATTGATAGTTTATGTAAATTCTTTATAAATTTCAATAAAGGACCATATATGATGCCATTTGTCGTTTGTGGTCTCAGTGTAATTCACTAGAGCTCTGGAAGCTGAAACAACGGCAATGATTTGAATTGAAAGATGTAGTAATGTAGTTGCTCAACTTCAGCATTGTAACTTTTGATGGACTGCTGAAAAAGCACTCCCTCTCATAGTTTGTACCCTTTGCAGTAAGCCAGTTGCTCTTGCCCTAGGAAAGCGACCTCTAGAGGACTCAATCGGTACTGCAAGAATGTTGTCTGCGCTCTCCAAGCAGATGTTGGTCGACATAACGGCAACGACATTCTTTTAAGACCTCATAACACCGTTTTATTACGCGACAACATACCTGCAGTGCTATTAGGATCTGTTAGGGGTCGCTTCTACACTAGCAACAAAGACCTCTGTATTTATTACACACTTCGACAGGAGGCGCTTTTACACCGCTAACCCAGCAGACGGATTTTCCAATCCCCACAAGATCAAGACGAACTGACAACACTTCAATTTGTCTGATGCTGTTGTATTTACTGAATGAAAGTCGTTCAATTTCACTGTCTATTATCCTTTGCCTATAAAGCAACATTCAAAACTGTCGTGCTTGTTTTGAAAGATCCAGAAGAATGAAGAAATACACATGTATCGAATGTGGGAGGGGGGCAGAGGAGCTGTACAGAGACTTCGGAGGCGGCAATTTGAAAATCTCTCACTGCGTAAGTAGAGTTAGCTAGTTCAACGAAGTTGCTGCTTTTTCATATCCTTTATTATGAATTGTTGAATTGCCTACAGTGTCTGCAGTTTTAAGGGGTAATGTTACTTCTTCGCTCACCTTGAACTCAGTGCTGTTCTCCAACCCGGAAGTGCACTAGTAGTGTACATACTATCATAGATAGATCACACTGTCCTACAGTCTATCATATAACTACCATGTCTCTCCAGGACCATTGTGAACAGGTAGTGGATAAGTATGTAGAGTTCGACCCTGTCCCTATGTCTAACTATCTTGTTTCCCTTCCCCAGGACCAGTGTGAACAGGTTGTGGATAAGTATGTAGAGTTCGACCCTGTGCTGGTGCTACTGGATGCACTTCTACACAAACCACAGGCCTACAGACACATCCTGCTCAACAGTGATATACAGGTAACGTTACACAAATTACATCTTTATGATTATGATTACCTTAACGTGAGTGGTCCTAATCCCGACCTATGTTCTACATGAGCATACAGTTGTTAAGGTTATAAAGGTACACTGAGCACTAGTGTTGATACTCCCGATCCCCTTGATCTCGGTCAGTACTTGGATGGGAGACCACCTAAGGATGACCGGAGGCTGAAGCCAGACAAAGAATTCACGAATTCATCTTTCGGAATTGACATAAAATGGGGGTCTTGTGTTCGATCGCGTAAATCAGCCTCATTACTCCAAAAAATTACGTACCTACTGGCTGCAAATACACCCGATATTTAAACCCTTCTGTGCTGACCTTCAATCATGTACTAGTACAGTATATACATTATAGCTGAGACTGAGAGTAAAGCTTCTCAGACATGTCTTGTCCACTTGGATGCCAGTTCATTCTAGTAACGCTAAAGAAGAGCAATAGATATTGCTCAAAAAGCCTGGGAATTTAAGTCTCCGATTTTTTACCCAGATGTAGAGATTGAATTGTGTTGAGATATTCCTAACAGTACAACCCCCCTCCCCCAGTTCCACTGGAGACTGTCTGTGATCTGTCTGCTGTGTGATGCCTACATCAAGTGGGCCCAGCTGAAGTCAGCTGACACCACAGACTCACAACAACACCAGTTGGGCTTCTACGCTCTGGAGTGGGACTTCTACCTCATGTTCCTCCTGGCAACAGTCGGTCAGTTCCTGGGTTTTCTCCTAGCATAGATGTCAGTGTTGTTACCACACGTAGTAGGTTCTAGCCACTTCTAACAGTCACATGCTACCTTGCCATACGAGCGATCGCGATGATGTCACGGTGACGCAGTGGTAGGCAAAAAGCAGGTGTTTTCCAAATGATTGATTTAAACATTAACCAGTAATTTGAATCGCTAATTTGAATATCAATTTTTTATCCAATCTACTGACGTCCTGGTAGGCAACAACCGTCCAATACCCCGGATATAAACAACAACAGCGATCGCTCGTATTGGAAGTGGACTTAAGCTTAAACAATACTGGATTGCAGGCTTGAGTTTTCTAGCCTGGATACCAGTGTTGTGAGGTTTTGGTCATGATGTGTTTGTAAAAGTCTCAAATTTTTTTCTTTTTTAGTACAATGTATAATGAATGGCATCCGGGCTAAAGGTTTTCCCCAGAGTCTGTCATTCTATGTAGGGACAATTTCATAATTCAAAAATTGAAAATTTTAAGATAAAATGAGGCCTGGGGGAATAGTATGGGTTTAGATTGTTCACCACCTTGATTTTCATTCAAGTGTCTTTTTGCTGATTAAAGACGTCTGTACAACTAATTGGTCTCAAACTACCATGTGTGAGAAAGTGTATCATGCTAAAGCTATCACTGAGCGACTGCGGAAAGGTGGTCCGCTATAGATACATCTGCTTTTCTTTCCTTCTCTCTCAGAGTTGGCCGTGTTCCTTGGATGCTGTATGCTGCTGTTGTGGGTTAGCAGAGAGGTGCTGTTTCCTGATGTAAGGTAGGGGAATCTATTCCACACTTTTAGTCAATGAAGTTGAATGATTTTATTTACCTAGTTTAGAAAGCATAATATTCAAATAAAAATATGAACTTCATGACATGGAACTTTGGAAAATCTTTTTTTTTCATAAGCTTGAAATGACATGTTTAGAATGGAAAAAGGAAAATCAACAACATGCATGGGCTCCCAAACAATGAGTGGCATGGAAAAAAATCCAAAGCTGGAAACAACCCTGCTTGTTGCCCTGATTTTTACCTAATGCAGCAAAGGCTAGAAGTCCCGGTAGGAATCGGATGGTACCCAGACCATTTTAGAACTGCCGAATGCTGAAAACCCAGTGATCTGAATAAATCACCACTTTGTTCTTTTAGGTAAGACTCACACAGACAAACGTTGTTTTTTTCCCCAGCTTTTCTTCAGTGGTTCGTGCTCTGTTGCTGTCCAGTTTTGGGAAGTTACTGGTCATCCCAGCGGTCATCTGGGGTGAGACCAACAGCACGGTGTACCTGGGTCTCACCAGGATGTTTGTCTTCACATGTAACTCACTGGCGATGAGAGGTGAGCTCCCAGTAAACTCCCATCTCTTTCAACTTGTCCGTTATTGTGGGGTCATGTGGTGTAGCTGTGGGGTGTTTAGCCAAGAACCTAGAGGTCCTTTTAAAACTGTCAAGCTACCAATCTAGTGCCCTTGGGAAAGGCACTTTACACGACTTTGCTCACTCCACCCAGGTGTTAAAATGGGTACCTGACTTTGCTTGGGGAGGTACATGTAAAAGGTGGTGGGAGTTGAGGGTTGGGCTATGCCTTCCAATAAGGTGCCCTAGACACAGTGGCTCTGTGGCCTAGGGGACTAAGGCACGATCTAGACACAGTTTTTCCCGATATCTGCGAGCCGACAACCTCTCGCCGACAGCTTTTTTTTCAGTGTCTACAGGGAGCTGCAATATCGCTGTCAAGATATCGGCAGAATTTCTCCCGACAGTTCCGGAGCATTCGCCCAATAGCTTAGCAGGGGTCCCTGATAGCTTGGCAGGGGTCCCCGACAGCTTCTGTGGGCGTGTAGATGTGTCCTGACTTTGGGAGGGCTCATTAGCATATCACGTGGGCTCATCAGGCTATATAGCTGTTTATGACTGCAAGTGCCACTGGTGTCCCGCAGCCAACGTTCCAGATCCCTCCCGACATCTCCACAGATATCGGTAAAAACTGTGTCTAGATTGGGCCTTACTAAGACTATGGCAGTCTTCCTTTACCTTTACCCTCCTCTACAGATATTTTCATGGCATGATCCTATGAACTTACATTACCTGATCCACCTATCAATCAATCATCAAACAGTAACTTAAGACATCTGGAGCCGCATAATTTCAATTTAGAATTTTTATTCCGCCTTGAACGTGGCTGGAATTCATAATGTTATCAACGTTAACGTTACATCTTCCATTTATATTTCCCTCCAGTTACCCTGGGTACCAGACAAGACGTGTCCTGTGGCCTGGTTGCTGTGTGCCTGCTTGTACAGTACCTCACATCCCTGTCTCTGCATAACTTATTGTACAGTCCAACATGACATCATGATGCTGTTTTCTAGTTTGTTGTTTGTGTTGCATGACTCCTAAACAACATCAAGGCACAACACGCCATGTACCACTTCTGTACATTTAGTCAACATACATGAAACAGAGTCTGCCACTGATTATGGTATTGTCAGAAAGTAATGTTGCAACAACATATGGTTTGCATTAACAGTATGGCATCTTAACAACTACAAAACAATATGATATCCACATACTGCAGTTGTAACTGCCTCTTTTTGCCCCAGTTATCATATCCAGAGACATTAATTTAAGCAATGGCATCCTAAAGCCAACAAGATACTAGAATAGTAAAATACAGTCTATCAAAACTCATTGAATGCCCCCATTGTGTCTCAGCTGACTGACGATGCCTTTTGGGACTTCTTCTTCCGGCTAAACAGAGCCTTCCAAAGGCCTCTGAAGCAGCCGCAGCGAGTGCTCTTATCTTTCGCAGAGTTGTCATTGTTTGAAGTGGGAACAATGGTCGTCTTATCCTCGGCTTTCAGAATCTTCTGATCCATTGCAGAGGGAACCCCGTCCTTGACGGCAGAGGGAACCCCGTCCTTGGTGGCAGAGGGAACCCCGTCCTTGGCAGCAGAGGGAACCCCGTCCTTGGTGGCAGAGGGAACCCCGTCCTTGGCGGAAGAGGGAACCCCATCCTTGGCAGCAGAGGGAACCCCGTCCTGTGCAGCAGAGGGAACCCCGTCCTTGGCGGCAGAGGGAACCCCATCCTTGGCGGCAGAGGGAACCCCGTCCTTGGCGGAAGAGGGAACCCCATCCTTGGCAGCAGAGGGAACCCCGTCCTGTGCAGCAGAGGGAACCCCGTCCTTGGCGGCAGAGGGAACCCCATCCTTGACGGCAGAGGGAACCCCGTCCTTGGTGGCAGAGGGAACCCCGTCCTTGGTGGCAGAGGGAACCCCGTCCTTGGTGGCAGAGGGAACCCCGTCCTTGGTGGCAGAGGGAACCCCGTCCTGTGCAGCAGAGGGAACCCCATCCTTGGTGGCAGAGGGAACCCCGTCCTTGGTGGCAGAGGGAACCCCGTCCTTGGCGGCAGAGGGAACCCCGTCCTTGGTGGCAGAGGGAACCCCGTCCTTGGTGGCAGAGGGAACCCCGTCCTTGGTGGCAGAGGGAACCCCGCCCTTGGTGGCAGAGGGAACCCCGTCCTTGGTGGCAGAGGGAACCCCGTCCTTGACGGCAGAGGGAACCCCGCCCTTGGTGGCAGAGGGAACCCCGTCCTTGGTGGCAGAGGGAACCCCGTCCTTGGTGGCAGAGGGAACCCCGTCCTTGGCGGCAGAGGGAACCCCGTCCTTGACGGCAGAGGGAACCTCGACCCTGGTGGCAGAGGGAACCCCGTCCTTGGCGGCAGAGGGAACCCCGTCCTGTGCGGCAGAGGGAACCCCGTCCTTGGTGGCAGAGGGAACCCCGTCCTTGGTGGCAGAGGGAACTCCGTCCTTGGCGGCAGAGGGAACCCCGTCATTGGCAGCAGAGGGAACCCCGTCCTTGGCGGCAGAGGGAACCCCGTCCTTGACGGCAGAGGCTACCTCGTCCTTGGCCGCAGAGGCTACCTCGTCCTTGGCCGCAGAGGCTACCTCGTCCTTGGCCGCAGAGGGAACAGCCGGTACATCCAAGATGTTGTTCAGGGTTCCGAAGACGTTCATAGTTGTGGGCTGAAGTAAGAGAAAATAGGTTATTTAATTGATATATAGCAAGGCATTCTTGCAAGTTGCACTGCATGTATAGGATGTATGTGTGTGCATGTGTGTGTGTGCACGTTTGCGTGTGTGTAAGAAATGTTTGGAACCATTTTTACACCTACATTCAACCTACCAAAAAGTTGGTTTGGGCCAGTAAAAATGACCATGTACTTGCCCAACAGTAGAGCAAGTGACGTTTTGACAACTTGTCCAACTCTGGCAATGGCTGCTGCCTTTTTGAATAAACTACAGTGTAGAACCAATGACCGCATGTGTATTTACCATGTCCTCGTTGTGGAACCAGTGTCCAGTGGCGGTCTTATATTTGAACTCGTATCGCCCAGCTCCAAGTTTCAGGTCAATCTGATATTCGTCATCCCTGTCACTAAAAAAAAAGAAATACATAACGTTATGCAAACAAACATCTGTTAGAGTATACCTATTGTAAACGACACAGTGAGTGAGTCAACAATTAGGGTAAATGGAGGCTTCTTACTCTCCAAGCAGAGGTATGTGGGGAAAATCGTGACCTTTACCTTATAATAATATGCCGTATGTTTTTACCAGCCTCCCCAAATGGCATATAAGAAAAAGGTCACGATTTTCCCCAACAACGTCTGCTTGGAGAGTCTATTAAAACTAGGCTACTACTGTTCAATTCTGTTGAACCTTGCTGGATTTCGTTAACATCATAAATATCTTTTTTCAACTTTTCTCAAATGGACTGCATAACTGCAACACAGAAAACATTTCAAACCAAAACACGACACTTGGAGAACAATTAAGACAAAAATAAACGAGGGGATCACTATGTTCTGTAAGTCTAGAGGTGGTTTCTCACCGTACTTGTGGCACCGATGCGGCACTGCAGGGTTTGTGCACTGCGGCACTGTTGTGTTATTTTCGCTGAATTTTTTAAAAATAATTTAAACATTACGTAGTACGTAAAAGTATGACCCAGAAGACAACAAAATACACAAAACGTTCGAGAAAATTCATTCTTTACCTTTGAAATCCGGATCCGTTCAATAATCTTTTAAACCCCGCAGTGCCGCACCAGTGCCCCAAGTGCAGTGAGATGCCACCTTTAATCTATAGATGATGATGACTGTTACACAAATCTCACCTTTTGGTGACCTTACTGCCGTTCTGCCATGAATCCCAACTCCCGAAGATGAAAATCTCCTCACTGAACACACCCTTCAGGACTAGTGTGACAGGCTTTGTTTGAGCCAGCATCGTCTGAGGAGAAATAAAGGCTTGGTCAACATTATCACATTTTTCTGAGTATTGTCTTGCAAAAAATTGGACAGTTGACAATTTGGGAAGTCCAATTTTTGTGTCAGAAGTTACAGTTCAACTTTGATCTGAAGGACTTCTACCAATACGGATGAACTTCAATGAACTTAAAAGTTTGTAAAAGTCTGAAACTGAAGGCCCACTTGTCTTCACAGTTCAGTAACAAAAGACAGCAAATGTACTTAGAAACATCTTACTCTGTCAGAGACTTTTACTTATTTTTAAACCTTCACAGAATATAAGGAAAACAGATGGATATCTTTAGACAAACTTCACAAAGGTAATAATTAAAAAAAAAATGCATGCAAAGTTTCCTGTCGAGGGGGGAGGGGGGCACGAAGTGCAATCATTGACAATGGTATTCAATAAATATCATAAAGCATTATATTACAAAGTTTACCCTGGATGCGGCATCGCCATGGTCGAGGTGGTCTGCACTGCCTGACTTTCCCGTCAGGGGGCCTTCCTTCATTGCTTCGCTTGACATCTCGATCTCAGGCAGATAAAAACTATATCAGAGAATAGATACGTCAGTGTGTCACCCTGAAAACTCAGGTAATTTGTACCCTAGACAATAGCTAGTCGTCGCGATAAGTATCAGGACTAAACTTCTGTTTGTATGTGAACAATTCTGTTCTAGAATTCAATCATAGTCAGACGCGGTGCTGACACCGTTCCAGTTCTAGAACAAGGAGCTTTTATCATTATGAAAGCTACTTGTTCTGGTCTAGTGTGATAATTTCGAAACAGCGCGATCATTGCGTGTGATAATATAGCGACAGTACATATATTATGTTACAAGCACAGTGACAATCGTTGTTTTGCATTGAGAGCCAGTCTTCTCAGTTGCTCCGACCCGTAGTAAAAACTTCGTGACATAATTTTGAAGACAAAGAAGTTTCGTCATAAAAACGTCAACGATTTACCATACTTCAGTCACACGTTTGTTTCTTGAACTTAACAAACATTCAGTTTTCTTCTCTTGTAGACGGCTCACTCCAAATATTAAATCAAACTTGCAACGAGGATACAACAACGAAACTTCGGTACATGTGTGTGTGCTCTTACAAAACATGCTCAAAATTTCAGTTGGTTAGATAACGTTACACATTGGATTTTCATCCAGCTATTTACTTTTGTAACACTTTTACTTCAAGTAAAGTGCTTTGTCGCATTTGGCGATAGATAAATATATAAGTCTTAACGCATTTGTACTGGTAACGGTTCGCAAGGAAACAAAAACTTACCTACCTTCAAGAGAAATTTAAAGCACGTCCGCTTCGCATAAAATCACGAGCGAAATGCACTAGCTAATGACGTCACTAGCGTCTTTCATTTTATGACGTCAGTTTTGGATAATGACGTCATAAATGACAACAGTCGCTATTGAAGTTCACAATTTTACAACAAAGGACGATTCAAGTTAGAAATTATAACCAGCAATGTTGAAATTTCGCAAGAGCTTATTAAAGCAACACAAAATAGCTCAGATATACAAAATGTATTGTTCGTAGCTATTGTCAATCTGGACGCCAACGTGCGAGTAGTCGAGCAGTTGTTGTTTTCAATTAACACTTTTCCGGTTAAAAGCCATTAAAAACAAAAGGGATGGTTTACATATGCAAATCAGTACGTTTTATCCCGCGACATTGTTGCCTATGTGGATAGTCTTAGGTGTC
Organism: Branchiostoma floridae; assembly: GCF_000003815.2. Lineage (NCBI taxonomy): Eukaryota > Metazoa > Chordata > Leptocardii > Amphioxiformes > Branchiostomatidae > Branchiostoma > Branchiostoma floridae. The sequence goes on along the minus strand of NC_049989.1, from coordinate 14,680,524 downwards.
AAGAGAGTCAACCGACAACAATCTTGATGTCAGAGTGTTAGCGAATGGGAATTTAGCCCGCACCGTCAATCAGCGCTCACCCAAAAGTGCCATAATAAGGCCATGTTCATTTGATTATATGATGACATCCTCCGGGAACTCCAAAACTGATGCGAGCGAGCGAATAAAAAAAAGATTGGCAAAAAAAAAAAGTTGCCTTCAGTAAGAAATCAAAGTGGCCAGGAAGGTTGAACATAGGACTAAACACACATAGTATGGTTTACCAACAGTTAGGTGTATGGACCAGTACATCATACGGGTGCAAAACATTTTTTTTTCTTCTTGGACCAATCCCCCCAAAAAACAGACCTGAAAAAAAATAGAGGAACAGGTTTCGCCAATTACAAAATGGACACACTATGTCGGCAGCCATTTGGGGTCTAACCGGGGGGCCCAGAAGACAACAAGAGCGAAGTCAAGTAGAGTACTTTATAGTCAATTGCACCAAGTTTCTACAGTCAAAGGTACAGAGACAGTTAGCCTTTATTACATGGAGATGGGATTTTAAAATGCAGTGGGAGTCCAATAATCCACCAAACGGATTCCTTTGTAGCAAAATTGACCAATTACCATTGTTTTGAGTATTGCCAGTTCTCAAGTTTCCACAGACAATCAGGTCCAGGTTCATGTCCGGACCTGGAAATGATCCTCTGGACCTGAATTTTCTGTACTGGTATCTCCCCCAACTAACAATAGATTTTTTTTCTTTCTATCCTTTCACATCTTATTCTTTGACTTTAGATTCATTTTGGCATTCTATGGCATTACTTATCTGTTTTCTGATACTTTTTTTTCAATCTACGGAATATTTGTGCTCATTTTACAGCTGCTTTGCACAATTTATTGTGTGGTCGAAAACTTTTTTTTTTGGAAATGGCCGAAAATTGGTGCGAGCGCGGATGTCATCCATATAATCAAATCAACGTGGCCTAATCTACATTAAAGATTGAGGGCACTCAACAAGAAGAAGAAGAAGAAGAGATGTCAGCAACTTGATGTCAGAAAGATAGCGAACGGAAATTTCAAGATGTCAGAGAGTTAGCGAACGGCAATTTAGATGACAGAGAGTTAGCGAACAGCAATTTAGATGTCAGAGAGTTAGCGAACGGCAATTTAGATGTCAGAGAGTTAGCGAACGAGCAAGGAGGATATATGAGATCATATAAGGAGGATATAAGAGCAAGGAGGATATATGAGATCATATAAGGAGGGTATAAGAGCAAGCGGATGATATATGAGATCAGATAATCCCCTTCCGAAGAATCGAGTTACAAAACGACATTCTATATGTCATAGAATCATCAGAACAGCAATTTAGCAAGTTTGCCGACACGTTTGCCTACAACAATCGTTATCTGTCAGTGGGTATTAAAGCGGACAGCCATCCAGCCGTTGGAAACCGGCCAAATTAGAATCATATATACAGCCGCATATATAACTTATTACTTCAGTAACTCAAAAAGCTAAGCCAGGATATATGTGACGCTCAGGGTACGTGTGATGTTGTGATTTATCCACAAAAACATGTAAGTATATTTGCGAATAGTTTCAGACCACTTTCCAAGACCTTTATTTGATACCGACAGATATCAAAAGATTAGTGTGTTGACGCGAACCACTGAACTAAATCTATATAGTAGTAACTCAACTTACTTACGTATACTGAACCAAGTAGCGATGTTAAATGGATAACATGGAGCCTATTAAAGTTGAAAGGTTGCATAGGTCATTTTGTCAAGGACGCGCCCTTGACCGTTAAAAGTATTTTTGCGTGACTGTAACATCATGCGCCGGGCCAGAAGACTGAGTGAATGTGAGATTGTGAGTGGGTAAGTACACGGAATGAATGAATCTATACCCAACACTATCGCCTAATAATTTCCCACTTTTAACGACAATTGCAAGAAACGCTAATGACAACAGAATGGAGTGGAATGAGTGAGTGCGTGCGTGAGCGAATTAGGGAGAAACTGAGTGAGTGAATGACAATGAGTGAGAATGTTTTTTTATTGTCATAATTTGTTTATCGTTACATTTATTTGGGACACATGTATAACGATTTAAGACATGTCTCCTAGCATATGTAGCATATGTTCCGGCTCATTCTCGGTGTACACACCTGTTTTTCCATGTTGTATCATCTTATTTCACTGTGCATGTAACGTTACTAGAAGGTTCCATCTATTATATTATTAATTTATAACGTTAACGTTAAATGTGTTTCATTATAGCGGGTCTGTTCTCGGAACTGTTGGGAAAAAATGCAATATCTTTACACACTGTAACTACTACACAATGTACACAGACGAAAACAGACGAAAAACGCCGCATCCTTACATCTGCTTGGTGATTTAATAGGTCGCTGAACCATGGGGTCATCGTTCTTACGGGCGCGCGGGTGAATCGTTTTGCTGGTGATCGTTCAACCGGGTGCATGTATTAAAGGCTACCTTCTTGGTGGGTATCGTCTTACATTTACGTAAAGCCGTCCGCCATACTGGTAGAGGCAACCAAAATAGCCGTAGTACGTAGTGATCGACATTCCAGGCACTCCTAAAGAAACAGGAGGAATACACCGCGCCCGGGCCCCTTAGAGGTAACCCCGAAATATCAGCAACTCTATCAGTATCGTTTGCAGTGCATGTGTTTATATAGTAGTGTCTATATCACCATATGTTAAAGGTCATGGCCGTTACATTTATATAGTCGGTCGCAACGCTGCTTTCATCTGAAAGGCGCCCCACCCACCCCCCTCCACGGTTCACACTGTGCCGTGCAGACAGGTGCAGGTGAGATTTATTCGTAACAAATTGCGTCACCACAGATGTTATCATGGTACTGGCTATACTGACTGTAACCTCTTTTAAACCCAGCCCAACACTCGACGTTTCCATCGCTTATAATAGACTATCATGTAATAGTAACTGATGTAATAGTAACGTTAACGTTAACAGTGTATTCTCAATCATCATATGTGGGAAGGGTACCTGGCCATCTTTGTGGTATTTCAATACGTTCACCGAATTACTAGTACGCACTACGCACCATTCATGTCAATTTAATTAGATTTTTTGGCGTTGCTGCAATCACTGAAAATAGATTTAGTATCCCCACAGTATACGAGAAATGTTTGTAGCATTTTTTGCAGACAAATATCATTTTATTTTTTTTAAACCATATCCTCACACCTGGTGATATATTTATCATATACCAGTGTATGATTATTATGACGAAATTTGATATCTGGTGTACCACAAAGAACTTAGCTAATATTCAATGCCTTTATTCTGTTCCCACAACATATTGTGCAAGGCCACATTAAAGAAATAAATTGAATGTAAATTGGGTTAGCATGTGTAGTGATTTCCCCTCGCCACCGCCAACATTGTAAATCTAAGCATGTACTAACATGAATGTTGCATGACCCTCCTACTGAATTACCACCCTTACAATATTGATTTTTCTCTCCTCTGTTTCCAAATCTCATCACCAAAGGTCTGGTGTATCGATCTGTGCTAGCTGCACGATTGTGATTGTAAGTATCTAACGTCTACTTGCATAATAACGTGCCAATTGTTTATGGCAATTTTTCTAGTGATACCAGTTTATATCTATGGAAGGAGCAACTCATAATTTTGCCAGTTATTGTTATGTTTACCTTTGCCAATTATCCTGTGTATTTTGATTGACTATCTACTGGTATCTAGTCATTCTAATAACAAAATATAATTTTAAGACATAACGTTGGTAGGAAATTTTCCATAGGCATGCACAAAATATAAAATGATCATGTAAAAAAAGATTTAATATATTCTGTGATGTGATAGAGATAGAATATTCTAGAGAATAGAATACATGTACGTACAAGTATTATCTTATTATGTTATCGTTTTATCATGTATGTATGAATATTTTTTTTACATATTTCATCAGTGGAGTGCACCAAAGCCTATCCCACCTAATTATATCCTAGTGACAAACAAGAAAACAACAATAATAACATAGAATACATGTGCACTGTAATAACATCTCATTGTTATATCATGTATGTATGAATATTATTTTTCAGAGGCGTCACCAGTGGAGTACACCAAAGCATAACACTAATTACACCCTGACAACAAACTAGACAACAACAATAACAACAAAATGGCGGTAGTTGCTGTGTTGATGGTTCTGGGTGTGTTGGCGGTTGTTGGGTTGGCTATAGCTGGTGTAGCGTACCTGGCGTATATCTACTACATGCACCGCAAGTACGACCACCTACCAGGGCCACCCAGGAAAAGGTTGGAAACATTTAATTCTTTCTAAATCATTTCCAGTTGACTATTCAATAGAATTTTTCATCAAGCAATATGCGCGGTTACCTTTAAAAAGTAGTCACTGCTTGAGGAAAAATTCTATTAATAGTCAACTGGAAAGATTCATCAGTCACATATGTATACATTTAAAATAATTTTTCATTTAACAGTGACTTAAAATTTTAAAGGTAAATTTGGAGGTACATTGTGTTTACCTTTAAAAAGTAGTCACTGCTTGATGAAAGATTCTATCAACTGTGTACATACGTGACTAATGAATCTCTTCAATGACAGTTGACCATTGTTTTACAATGGGCTAATATTAGGTTTCTTGCATGCAGTATATTATGTAGTATGTACTACATATATTGCCACCTAGATTATAATCATCTGCACTCTCACTCATAATGGCAAAGAGACTTGAATGGGCTTGGAAAAAAACTTTTAATCTAATAATGCTTAGAAACATGAGCAACCACGAGGATCGGTAGGCGGGTAATAAAAATGGAACTACGCCTAGAATGTACGCCTTTCGGCCGTGTCAGACTAAAGATAGACTGAGTCACGTGAGGGTGTAGGTCACGGCTCATGCGCAGCTAATTACTAGATTTACGCAAGCCCAAATCAACAATATTGTGAATGTAGATGGATAATTTTCTGGTTTTTTTTCTCTTATTCCAGCTTCATCAGTGGCCATATAGATGACATGACCAAGTGTCTACAGGATGGGAAATTCACACAAGACATGATCTTAGAATGGTGAGTCATATGATAATTAGGTAACTTGAGTCTTGCAGTTCAACGGTTGGGAGGAAAATTAAATAGGCATACATGTAGTGGCATCAGCGTGGCGTAAGGCCCAGACCCTTAAGGTCCTTGGTTTGAATCACCTGACATGTCCCCTTCATGTTGTACCAATGGGAAAGGTACTTTGCACATCTTTCCCCACTTCACTCAGGTGAAAATGAGTGCCATGGCTCCAGAAAATAGCCCATCACACAAAAGAGTAGGGGTCCTTCCTAGCATGAGTGGATCTGTATTTGTTTCCACATCATGATTCACTAATCTGACGGCAACACTAGTTTCAGCACAAAGGACAGCAATGTCTCCATTTTTGGTTTGCTCAAAAGATTCAAGAATTGCCGTTGCTTGTAACATGTGACTTGTCCAACTAAGCACCAGTATTAGTAATGAATAAATTTCGTACATTTGAAAGTTTCCTTCAAAACTACATTTTCAAATGCAGTCATCACTCTTTATTTTTGCAGGTGTGAAAGATATGGCCCCATAGTGAGGTTGAACTTCCTACATAGAGTCATCATCTTTGTATCATCTCCAGAAGCTATCAGGGTATGGACTCTTCTTCACTAGTGAATATACATGTATTTTTACCTTCGCCAAGAAGTTTATGGTTTTAGTAGCATTTGTGTGTGTGTGTCGATGAGCACGAGAACTCAAGAATGCCTTGATGGTTTGTCTTGTTACTAGTATTTGGCATGTTGGTATAGATCTTGATAAGACCTCAAATTGGTTAGATTTTGGGCCCCCTAACAACCTACTTTGGAAAGGCAGCGGAGCTTCCAGTTTTGATATCTAGCATTTTGGATCTGCAGTTATGATTTTGGAAATAGCTTTTGTTTGCAATTTTGTTATGATTATGATCCTTTATAATTTTGTAATGAATAGATTGTGCAGTGCAAAATTTCTTGAGTTTGCTTTTGCAACTTTTAAAAGATATTCTTCTGTTCAAATACATATAGGAGCTGCTTGTGACAGGAAAGTACATCAAACCTCCAGACCAGTACGAGCGGATAGGGTCCATCTTTGGAGAAAGGTAAGTTGACCGGGTTTTTCCTTACCTTTGTCTTATAACAGAATGAGGACTGCTTTACTTCTGGTGTCCCTACTTCAAGGTTCCTGTCTTTATCTTTAGATTCTGTATATTATTTATGATAAGGCCTGAGTGTCAATATGGTTAAACTGTATGTATCCTTATATTCTGACACACCTATTTTCTGACACCCCCTGATCCTAACCCTTAAGGCTTATCCCAATCTAACCCTAATGAGTTGGGATGTACACTGTAGGGGTGTCAGAACAAAGAAGTGTTGGAACACAGGGAACATACTAGGGTTGTCCCTGTTGACATACATATATAAAGATGTGTAACCCTGTCCACTAACAGATTGAAGGCTGAGGTTTGATTTAAAGGTTTGACATGTCTGAGAGTTCTTGCCTAAATTTGTTAGGTTGTTTAATGATAAGGCCTGAGTGTCAATATGATTAAACTGCACGTATTCTTATGTTCTGACACACCTATGTTCTGACGTCCCAGCAAAATCATGCTTAAGGCTTTAAAATGTGTACAATTACAATGTATGGCAAAAGAGTATGGAAGTTGAGCACACAGTCACCACTGTAACCGGTGGATTAGCCCTCTACTGTAGTGATTGTACAAAGTTGTGTGGCCCAAGGGCTATTGAAGTGGAGATGGGCTCTGCCCTCTGTGTGAAGAACTGTAACGTCTGCAGGATATAGGGGAATTCTTTGTACACAACCAGTAGGTTGTAAGTATGTAAGTCCTGGTTGTGTACAAAGATATATGAGAATTCTTTGTATACAACCAGTAAGTTGTAAGTATGTAAGTACCTATATTGGTTGTGTATAAAGAATTCTCCTATATCCTATATTCCTCCAACCTGATGAAACTATTCTCGGATGTAACGTCTGTGTTGATAGGTTCCTAGGAGAGGGCCTGGTGACGGAGACCAATCAGGAGCGGTGGCACAAACGGAGGCGGATCATGGACCCAGCCTTCAGCAGGAAGTACCTCCAGACTCTCATGGACAAGTTCAACACCAGCGGAGATCTGTTCGTGGAGAAACTCCAGACGCTGGCCGACGGCGTAACTCCAGTCTCCATGGTGGACATGTTTGGCCGTGTCACACTGGACGTCATCGCTAAGGTTTGTCGGACTTTTTTAATGTTTCTTGACCGTAGTTCAGTCAAGATATAGGGGTTCCTTCTTTGGAGCAAAACTCACTGGCATGTCAGAATCAGAGTGAGAATGTTATTCTTAATAATATATGATCATGGTGATGATGACATCTGTATTGTATAAGATTCGTATATTGTATAGTTAGTATAGTATACATACTTTATGTTTCAAAGAAATATGTAAACTTTGCACTTAAACATGGTGTCTTGGAGCATGCAGCTCAGATTTTCAAACAATCTTTCTTCCTAGTAAAACAAAACTCATCTGTGTTGGTAGACTCCTTTATTATAAAATTTGAGCTTTTTTCCAAAAGAAACCATGACTATTTGTTCGATCTCAAATTTTACAATAATTTTTGTTCATGTTTTGTCGTAGGTTGCCTTCAGTATGGACTTGAACACCATCCTGGATGACCACACCCCGTTTCCCATGGCAACCTACATCACCCTGTCAGCACTCATCCAGCAGTTCAGGCATCCTTTCATGGAGGTAGGGGGCCTTGTCTCACTGAGGACAAAAACTGAATCTTGGAATTATGTTTAATTCTTCAAAGCACTTGAATTTCGTATCCAGTAATATACTACACACATAACCTATTTGAACAACTTCAGATTTATACAAGAATAATTTGTTGCTGATGTTAATTAATAATACTGTATGGGCTGAATCATATTGTTAGCATCAAAAGCACAAAATCAACATAATTCATGCACGAATTGCACACGAACAAAAAATATAAAACAAGACCATGGTATGTCTAGGACAAAAAAACAAACATTCTGATGCAGTACCAAGGTTGGCCACCAGGAGGTCCAAAATTGATCTTGACCTTGAATTGGTTCTGAAAATATTTTGATTGACACTCATGCACAAATCAAAAGGAACTTTTTTTCATGCAGGAAATAAAAGCAACACTACACAATTACACAATGTCACAATGAGTGCTAAATCACTGTTTATCCTGTCTTCAGTATAACCCATTCCAGCGGGACTACATCCGGAAGGTACGAGAGGCGTGCCGGCTGCTGCGGAAGACTGGTCACAGCGTGCTGCAGGAACGTCAGGACCAGATCAGGCGCGGAGAACAGCTCCCCAACGACATCATGACCCTCATTCTCAAAGCCAATGGTTAGGTCACACCCATTTTATTTGTTGTTTCTTGGATTCCCTGACCCTATTGGGATTCCCTGAGCCTACTGGAAAAAAAATCGATGGCCACACCTCGTGTTGACAAAATTTCACTGCCTCTTCTTTCTCGGATTAACTATGGGCCTTCAAATTCCAGTAGCTGTACATGCCTATTTTGGATGGTACATTTATCATTTTTCTTCAAACTTTGAACTTTGCTACCAGGGACCCCCAAACTGTTGAAATGTTGTTATTTCTGTTGTGTAACTTGAATAAGCCCCTCGATCTCTCCTACCCCAACTTTTTGCAAAAGTTTTTTTGTTTTGTTTTTGACTGACCCAATTTTTTTTCTGAAAAAATCCAAGAAACAACAGATAAAATTGGTGTGGCCTTGGGAATTAACAAGCTTATCTTCATGTTGAATAGTTAGCCTTTTTATCCTGAGTTTTCAGTGCTTTCATCTTACTCAGATATTGTTTTTATCTTCAATTTGAATATGAATTTTGGAAATATTAAAGATATATTTTATTGTATTTCAGATGAAGATTCAGGTCTGACTGTGGAGAAACTTGTAGATGACTTTGTCACATTTTTTATAGCAGGTAGGCAAAACCTTGCCAAAATCATCTCATCTAGATGAAATATGGTAAATGTTTGTCTTCTTTTCCTTGAGCTTTAAATTTTAAATGTGTTAATCTCTGCCCCAGGGTGGTGGATTATTAGCCAATCATGTCAGTTTGATTACTATCGATCTCTGTCCCAGGCTCTGAGACAACAGCCAATCAGCTGTCCTTTACCCTGATGGAACTTGGGAGGTATCCAGATGTCTTAGAAAAGTAAGTAGACATCCTTTTATGGAAGTCATATAAAAATAATAACTCAGGTGGAAATTCTGCTGTATGCTATGATTATCTGTCAGGATTTTGATTCAAACAGTTTACTCACAAGAGTTGAAAACCACAAAATTGTAACTTTTCTCTGTTTCCAGACTTCGAGCTGAGATGAGGGAAGTGTGCGGCAACAAGGAGTACATCACTTATGAGGACATTGGGAAGCTGCAGTACATGGGGCAGGTGAGAGGGGGCTCTTCATCTGTGATGAGTGTCATATTCTCCAAGCCTATAATCTGTGCAAGTGTAACAGTGGTGTTCAAGGACTGCTAAACCGAAGACGCCTAACGGCTTAAGCCTTTATGGCCGAACGGTTTGCACGTTCGATTTGTGATCCGGCTGCCCGGGTTCGGCGCGGGTTCGAATCCCGGGAGTCGGGGTGTTGTTTCTTTCTGTTCTTACTCGCCCCTCTGGTTGTTTCACTGGTTCCCACGCCGACCCTGTGATTAACAGGCTAGTATGTGCCACACAGGGATGTCGATCTCGGAGATTCGAGGACGAATCTTGAAAAGAAAAGGGGGAGTAGTGTAACAGTGGTGTTCAAGGACTGCTAAACCGAAGACGCCTAACGGCTTAAGCCTTTTGGCCGAACTGTTTGCACGTTCGATTTGTGATCCGGCTGCCCGGGTTCGGCGCGGGTTTGAATCCCGGGAGTCGGGGTGTTGTTTCTTTCTGTTCTTACTCGCCCCTCTGGTTTTTTCACAAGGTTTTACCAAACCTTTGGCATCTGATTCCTATTGCTATGTTATTTTTGTGGCACAATCTAACTAACAAAATATCTGTATTAAATGTTAAGTTTGATGGAACCTTCTGTAAACTGTTTTGTTGTTGTTTGTTGTTGACAGGTGCTAAAGGAGTCCCTGCGGATGTACCCGCCCGCGACCGGCACCTCTCGGCTGGTTGAAGAGGAGATGGAACTGTGCGGACACAGGATCCCTGGAGACACTGTCCTCATTGTAAGGATACACAAACTAATGATAGTCACACATGTGTATAGCACTACCAAAGCCACTTCAAGATTTTAGTAAAGCTTTTGCTTTATACATTGTGCATTTGTTTCTTCATGTTGTGCTCACCTAGCCTGGATACCATACTGATAGTACTTCGCTCCTATGTTTGCTTCTGCTATCTGTCTGGAGATGTGCGCATTCAAACCCTTTGGTGGCAACGCCAGTAATAAGCAAAGTAAGGAATGGGTTCTAGAGCACTCGTTCAATGACAACAGGCCGGCGCCTGCATGCGCAAGGGGACGCAGGGTATTTCTGGTGTTAGAACACCGGTTCAAACGAGCGTTTGAACCCATTCCATTATTCGCTCATGTGTAGGGACCAATCAGCGCCTGCGTCCAAAATTTGGACGATTCCAGACATTAAGATGGTCCGCGTTCCCAGACGGAAACACAGAGAAGCGACTGTATATAGTGTATAATGAATGTCAGAGCTAGAAGCGACTGTATATAGTATAGAATGAACGCAGGAGCAAACTACTTTCCAGATGGTACCCAGGCTAGTGCTCACCTGAGCGAGTAAAACATATAAAATATTACTGTGTTCCTTTTACAGACGAGTACCTACATCATGAGCCACATGGAGAAACACTACCCTGAGCCATACACCTTTAACCCAGACCGCTTCACCCCAGATGCTGATAGGTAAGAGTTTGAATATCAAGAGGCTTCCCTCATTGCAGCTAGCAAATATCTTGTATCTTTTTAGTTGTTTGCAAGTTTGAAATAATGCATTTAGTGGTAAGAGTTCAGCTGTATGGGCTTGGATAATTCTACCACATCATTTACGGAATATTGCCAGGACAGTGGGACAAACTTTCAGCCAGCAATGACAAAAACTATACATTCAAGAAATGATTGACGTTTGTCTATTGTATTCTAATTAGACGTTAGCCCTTGTGAGTCTGGGAATGGCAAAATAAGGAATACTAATATTCATCTCATGTTACAGGCCCCTGTATACATACTTCCCATTCTCACTGGGCTCCAGAAGTTGTATTGGACAGCATTTCTCTCAGGTAAGGACTGATGAAGGAGGTATGGTAAAGGTTTGCCATGCATGTCCAAACTATTCATACTATCTATGCTCCGTCACAGGAATCCCCGTTCGATACCTTGCAGGCTTTCTCGTTTTGCGTTTCACTGTGCCGGATGCCATGATGGTGTGGATTCTAGGTCAAATTTGAGTGGATTGTCTCGATATAATTTGCTGTGATTTTTGTCAGCGAAAGTTTTTCTCCACCACCCAGAGCCGCAGTGCAGTCTGGGAAGGGTGGTGAAATTCTCCACAATTTTGCCAGCAGGCGCAATTCTACCACCATTATTCATACTTTATTTCCACACACAAAGCATTAGCGTTCATAGTCCAGTACATGTAGTAATAGTGGCCCTGCCTCTGGACCAAGAAGCCGTGAGTTTGTATCCCGTTGGAGTCACTCGCCCAACATGCACACTACCCAAAATGGTTGCAGCCCTTAGGATGAGGTGTAAAGCTATGGTCCACTGTTCATTGTGCTTGTCGAAAAAAGCAAGATTTTCCCTGGTACAATGAACCTGTAAAAACTGTACATAGCGTCTGTCCTCTGTCACGACCGGACTTTGTCAGTGTATATACATGGCATCCTCCTACGCAGGGACATCCAACAGCCAAACCGACTGTCTGGATGTGCCCTGCTCTTTCAACCGTCACCCTTAGTTCCCTACCACCCTGATTATAAATATCAATGAGCTTACCCTTATACATGCGAGACAGCTTTTGAAAACGGAAAGCCTGTTCTCTGATTGGCTGACAGCTGGTTTGGGGGGAACATCCACAGGAACTAAGGGTGACGGTTGAAAGAGCAGGGCACATCCAGACAGGCGGTTTGGCTGTTGGATGTCCCTGGGTAGGAGGATGATACATGAAAGACTAGAAAGGCCGGTATTTGCATAGGAGCAAATTCAGCTATTTTCACTCCACTCTCCCCCTTTATGCAAACATGGACTGTTCCAAAATTGAATTTGAAAAAAATAAATCCCATGTGAGAATGACCTGGAACTACGTTGCTACTATAGTATTTTTATTATGTATACGGTAATCAAACTTTTATTTCTTGATAACAACACGCACACAACATGCTAGTGTTTCACACATTAACAAAGAAGGCACCGTCTTACTTCAAGAAAAAAAGGTTTTATTTCACAAACGGAAATTGTGTTGTATTTTTTCTACAGATGCGTTAACACGTTATGCGACCCTAAACGTTAGTATTACGTACCCACAGCAGACAAAAGCGTGGTTAATGGTTATGATTAAAGTTTTCCTGCTTATTTACACAAGGCAAGGGCAATTACTGCACTTATTCAAGGTTGTCACAAGCATTACTAATCTTCATACAAGCAGACCTCTCCAAACAAACTTCACTACACTTTTAACTCTTTACCAAGATATGCTTATTAGCCGTTTTTAGCAAGGTGCATTTTTTAAAAATCCAATTGGATATCATGGCTGCACTGCAATGACATTATCAGTACAAATACATATAAAGTTATGCACATTGTATTCAGACAAAAAGGATCAAATTCCGTTTTTATACCTAGAGTTAATCAGGTAATACATTATATTGATGAACAAAGATTATTAGCCACTGTATGTTTGCACGAAGTCTGTTTCATATATCTAAATGTTTTGTATGGTTTTTGTCTAAAAAGGACTCAGCAATTGCAGTAATTATACGTCTGTTATAACCTTAAAGTATTTTTCACATAAACTAACAGATCTCGAGAGCCTTATTATGCGCGGCAATGCGCACGTGATCCACTAAGTAGTACGAAGTCTTTGCCGATTGGCTACCGAGACAATTCAATTAGCAGACCGCAAGCCCGCCGCACCTGCCAGCTGCGTGTTCAAGGACCCTTTTGTCGGCTTTGTTTACCACAAATGGTGAAACGTAGGAACGCGTTGAGCGCCGCTGAGAATACTGTAGTTGCAAGTTAGGAATTTACGTGTTTGCAAGCAAAAGTCAGTGAGATTTCTGAAACGACATGCAGTTCCGTGATAAACGGAACCTTCTCAAAAATAATAATTCAACGCTAATACATATGTCATTATTTTTTTTATGTGATCATGTGTACATGTGGCAGCAAGGCGATCCGCTGGTTGGAAGCGATCCTTTGAGCCTTATCAGTGTCGNAATTAAATGACGTTTTCCTCCTGGTGCAAACTGTAAACAGACGCCAGTTTCCCGGGTTATTCGCAAAGTTTTCCGCTTCTAAGTGAGTGACAAAGCTCCTTGGATTGACGTAACGTAACCGCGTTTTTTGGCGCCGATGCTGGCTGTGATTGGTTGCAAGTTAATTCGATTTTTCGCATAACGTGGTAAGCCCTGTCAAATCGGTAGATCTAAAGACTGGCGCCAAAGCTGTTGCCATGGTAATGACACGTGTAGCAACATTTCCCATGCAAATCGAGTTACTCATCTCTTGTACTGCGTTTGATGATTATGATAGGTCTCAAGTCGAGACTGTGTACAGGTTATAACACTGGGAAGCGAACATGAAACAAGGAAAGCTGAATTCACAAGTCTCACCGGCCGTTTTACAGACGGCACTCACCATTCATCTTCCAGAGCGTTCCAAATTATGAAGGAAAACATGAGTGACTGTCTCCCTTATGCTGCTTGCGACGGGGTTAACTTGGTGTAACCACCTCCCCCACATGTGTGGTTCTTTCCCTTATGCTTCAGTCAGGGTTAATTTGGTGTAACCAGGTCACCATGCTGCTTGAGTCAGGGTTAATTTGGTGTAACCAGGTCACCACCTCCTCACACTGGTGAACAGTACACACAAGTCCAGAGATATACAGTATCATGTAACTAAGTAATCATATTAAATACATAGTGATTTATATAATTTGCATCTCATTATGTTGATAATCACCCAAAGTACTTCCCTACCAAAACTAAGAATATCCAACAATCCCCTCTGGAGATATCCATCTACAAAATAACGAACTAAAAGACCCACTGTGTAGTATCAAGGACCCGCGGGAAAATTTGTGGGAAAAGTCATCTTTGAAGCATGCTAATTGACTTGTTCCTGGGGAACAGCAAGTAGATACATGTACTGTTTCTTGGCGATACTGTAGCACACTTTGTCTATACGCTTCACAGTCATTTTTGATCAAAGGCATAATAGAGAGGGGCATTTCTCATCTTTGCAGACAGATATGTTAGTCCTGGCGCATCCCCGTCTTGTAATTTGCCAGCGAAAGGGTATGTTACCCCGTAAGTGGCGGTATCACCACGTTGTTTGTGAACATGTGCGAACATGTGTGATCACGTCGACCGATGATGATGATGATGATGTTAGTCCGTAATATTTCTCTTACTTGGGCGTACCTATATCCCTGAAGGTGACATCTGTTTGTTAATGTAAAACTGTTCAATACAATACACCCTTGAAGGCGACCTATTGACCTACATCTTAAGACACCAGCTGTAACACACATGTATGTACCAGCCCTATAGGATTCTGCAGTATATCGCAATTCATTTAGTTTCCCTAAGTAATTATTTTCACTCCGCGTACCGAAGGTACGCTTCGAGTGAAAATATTGTTTTCGTACCGTTTCTTCTTTCTTTCTTTCTTTCTTTCTCCTGTCACGACCTTTAAAGTGTTTCCTCTCCGTCGTTCTTAGCCCGAATGACCTGAAATTTGGTACAAGTGTACCTTGGGTCAATACCCTCAGACGTTTTTTTCGGTTTTTTGATAGATACTTTTAAAATGATTTTATGGATGTTTTTAGGTGGTGTTTTGACCGAACTGTATAATTGTGCCTCCCGTGCCCAGGTATTAAACCCAAGGGACCCGAAATTTGGTATGATAGTGCATGAGATATTTACTAAAAGAACCCTGTTATCATTTTTGGCACAAAATCACTTAAAAATGATTTATAAGCCAATTTGGCGGGGTTTTTCGTCTGCGTTTTCGTCTTCACCGCCTCTGAGCGTCTCACCATATATGGTAAATGACGTAATCACCTTCCCTGTGGTAGGACCAGGTGGCGGCCGTGCAGGTGGTCACCCCTGCTTGCTCTAATTAATATTCATGAACACGCGTCGCAAACGTCATCCGGCGAATGCGGGTGTTGTTGGAATATCTGCTGTTATCAAATTCATGAACGACGAATAATGACACGGTGTGAGGGCATTGTTCTCAGTGCTATTGTCACCAATTCAAATCAAATTTATTGTCACAAACCTCGACGCAAGCACAAGATACGTTGGCACATTTTAGACAGGATGCCACCCTCAGTCAAGTGTAGCCTCTACCAGGCTCCACGGATCGGTGGTCTAATTGTAGAAAGTGGACAAATAGAGTCAATAGTATGCTAGGAGAGTCGGCCGGCCAGAGGATTCATTTCAAGTGCAGGATTCACCACAGAACAAGTCATCAACAACAGAGAGAAAAAATATCGCAATCCCAGTGCAAAAACCACAACGCCTAAAGCTCAGAGCTGTTCGATGGCATGGTCGATTTGGCGGTGCTTGAGCCCCGCTGTTACACTGTCCACAATTAAAAGCCGCTCCGCGTCAAAAAAAATAGAAGAAATTGGTCAGGAAAAGACAGAAAACACGCCAGATAAGTTAACGTCACATGGCCGAGGACTATAGTTTGCGACTTGCAATTTGCCAGGCCGGCCAACACTTATAGGCCAATTAACTCCAACCAAGAAGGTTATATACTAGGCTTTTATTCCTTGAACTTGACAAAAGTCCTCTATTCAACCAGGCGGAAGTCTGGTAGTGGCTAATCAACCGCCGCGCGGGTCGCC
>NC_049989.1:14662710-14663755 GCF_000003815.2 Branchiostoma floridae | reverse complement strand
TAGGTGTCCAATACATAATTTACAAAGCATCGATAACAATGCTTTCGAAGACAACAAGGCCAAAAGTTTTCAGGTCATTTTCGGGGCAGGCGAGCTCGTCGTGGGACAAACACACTGTCACGTTCATCGCCAGATTTGTAGATAATAATCACATGTGCTCACGGCACAAGACGAGCATGATTCAACAGCAATCTTGAATTTCTTTTGGTGACCTACAACTCGTGTAAAAGTGTGAGGAACCGTTGCATAATAGCCCGGATCTACGGCTGAATGGGTCAAATTGAACGTACGCCGCCATTTTCCCGCCATTTTTAATGCTACGGCCAGCAGTAAAGTTTTACGTCATAGCGGTTGTGACGGACCAAAATTAAATGAAAATTCTTGTCAGTATACGCCCATTTTCTCATGACTTTTTGTATGCTCATGCAGATTTTTGTTTTGTGCAACTACTAACAGGAAAGAAAGGAACAACAGAGGATGAATAAAGGTACATAGCGGCAGTTAATTGTGCCGTGTTTCGTTCGACCGGTATAGTGCACCCCCTTCCAACCACGCGCCCGTTCTCCGTGCAATTCCGCGGTGTGTTCCAATTACGATATTGTGTTTTTAGCAGGACCAGAGAGACAAAATAATTTACACAGAAGAAGTGGCAAAGGTAAGCTGTAACAGCAACATGTAACTGGAGAAAATGATGCGTTGATCATTTGCCAAATTAGCATTGCTTGAGAAATTGCAGTAAACCGACCGGTATTATGCCAATGGATGTTAGATATATGAAACAGACTTCGTGCAAACATACAGTGGCTAATAATCTTTGTTCATCAATATAATGTATTACCTGATTAACTCTAGGTATAAAAACGGAATGTGATCCTTTTTGTCTGAATACAATGTGCATAACTTTATATGTATTTGTACTGATAATGTCACTGCAGTTCAGCCATGATATCCAATCGGATTTTAAAAAAAATGCACATTGCTAAAACGGCTAATAAGCATATCTTGGTAAAGAGTAAAAGTGTATGTGCCAGGCTAGATGCTAGAA
>NC_049989.1:14634501-14662610 GCF_000003815.2 Branchiostoma floridae | reverse complement strand
AGTTGATACTGGTAATAACTAAGGTCTGAATCTCTGATTTCTCCACAGATTGAAGCCAAAGTGCTGCTGTGCAAGTTCCTCCAGAAGCTGGAGTTTGAGCTGGACCCTAACCAGTCCTTTGCTGTGTCGGAAGCCAGCACGCTTCGCCCCAAAGGCGGCTGTATCTGCATGCTTTCCAAGCTCGAAAAGTAGCGTCAGCTTAGAGTTTTGCTATATCGGCCATCCCCACTTTTAGAAGTATCAAAATATATACTTTTAGGTACAGCTTGATGGTATCGATTTTGAGAAAAATTGTATTACAGTAGAAGTCGGCTATTGGCATCAGCGATTTGTCAGCGAATTTTACTCGTTTACCCGACTTGGTCCAATAACCCTAGGAGAGTCCACACGATCGGCGGCGGGGGGAGGGTGGTGGTGCTGGTTACGGACTCAGGGAACCAATTGAAATAACCATACACACACGTCAAAACTGGTATTATACACAGTTTTCAGAATTTTATGCAAATCCCAGACTTATGCCAATAGCAGTGATGCAATTAGTTGGTGTCCACTGTACATTCATGCACTGAAACCGGTGATTCCATGACTGTACAATATTTGACTAAAGTGATACTGCAAACTTAAAAATGTCTCCTTTTGATCCCTACTGCAAAATCAAACATCGCAAATGTAACAGCATTTACAGTATCTATTTATGGTCTATTTCATTAGAAAAGTGACCTGACCTTCTAATTGGTGGTGGACTTAATGTTAGTTATTTGTATAAGATGATCCCTTTATTCACTTTTATGGTATTGCTTACTGATTGTGAAACTATGTGAAGGTATTGAAACATTCCACCCTTGTAAAGCTAAAGATATGCTAAGTTGTAGACAAATTTGTTTTTCATTATCGTTGTTGCATGTGTTGTTGCATGGGCTATTGTATAATAGAGTGTGGATTGTGGTAGGTTGCAGTATTTCAATAACTTATATAAATTATGTAACAAAGTCTAATATTGTGATGACAGAATCTCTAACTTTTAACATGGCTACTACCCGTCACATTATCCACGGTCTTCGGGCGTATTGATGGAAGACTGGCCATATTTAAGATCGACAGAGGGTAGCGCATATTTTTCACCTGAAAACCGTCCCTGTCACATACAAGCCATACTTTGTACATTGTACAATTGTTGTGCAATAATGGCTCGGGCGATTGCGCAGAATCGTCGTCTGATTGATTTTTGTGTAATGTGACGGGTATACAGAATACTGATTTTAGTAAGTTTCTTTCTTGCCATGTTTTCCAACAGGCATGTCATGATATATCAGTGAGCTCAAGTGTCATCATGTCATCATTTTATGGTTACTGATATTCTGTCATTGTCAATTGAGTGAAGCTTGATGCTTTCAGTAGCTAGTAGTGCTAAGCGACTCCACTATCTAGAGCTTGTGTTTTGTACTGAATAAAAAATACTGAAGTTGTCAAAAAATTTTGGAACATTTAAATGTTGTGACTGTTTGTTGTTTACAACATAGTACTTGTTGTCAAGCAACATCAAAAATGAATATAACATCCATTGGCATAATACCGGTCGGTTTACTGCAATTTCTCAAGCAATGCTAATTTGGCAAATGATCAACGCATCATTTTCTCCAGTTACATGTTGCTGTTACAGCTTACCTTTGCCACTTCTTCTGTGTAAATTATTTTGTCTCTCTGGTCCTGCTAAAAACATAATATCGTAATTGGAACACACCGCGGAATTGCACGGAGAACGGGCGCGTGGTTGGAAGGGGGTGCACTATACCGGTCGAACGAAACACGGCACAATTAACTGCCGCTATGTACCTTTATTCATCCTCTGTTGTTCCTTTCTTTCCTGTTAGTAGTTGCACAAAACAAAAATCTGCATGAGCATACAAAAAGTCACGAGAAAATGGGCGTATACTGACAAGAATTTCCATTTAATTTTGGTCCGTCACAACCGCTATGACGTAAAACTTTACTGCTGGCCGTAGCATTTAAAATGGCGGGAAAATGGCGGCGTACGTTCAATTTGACCCATTCAGCCGTAGATCCGGGCTATTATGCAACGGTTCCTCACACTTTTACACGAGTTGTAGGTCACCAAAAGAAATTCAAGATTGCTGTTGAATCATGCTCGTCTTGTGCCGTGAGCACGTGATTATTATCTACAAATCTGGCGATGAACGTGACAGTGTGTTTGTCCCACGACGAGCTCGCCTGCCCCGAAAATGACCTGAAAACTTTTGGCCTTGTTGTCTTCGAATGCATTGTTATCGATGCTTTGTAAATTATGTATTGGACACCTAGATGTCTGAAGTGTGCATACCTCAGAAATAACTATTGTTGCATGTGTAGATCTCTTTAAGTTCCACTATTTTTAATCCACCGGTATAAGGCTTATGACCGGTATTATGCCAATGAATGTTAAACCTCAGCAAGACAATATTACTTTAACCACAGGCTAAGTTGGTTTGATTACATGGATGACATCCTCTGGAAACCCCGAAACTGATGCGTGTTCATTTTCAGATATTTTTTTTAATTACAACTTACAGTATCTACATGCCAGTCGTATTAACTCATTTTGCAGCTTTGTATGTTTGAAGTATAGTAAAATCTTGGGAGTGGGGGAACAGACAAAAACTGACGTGTGCACAGATGCATCCATTAATAAAATTAAGCATTTCAATGTAGTTAAAGAAAATGGGTGCTTTAATAAAATGCAGAGCACAGGTAGGCTAAAAAATGACAAGGGAGCTTCAGATTTCCTTTTTCGAAATTTTAATGTGATCTGGATACACAACAACTGAGAGAGCATTAAAAGACTATTACAAAATGTATATACAAAAGCTGATAGGGAAGAGGTCATCATGAAAGATAGCATTTTTCTTAACATCTGAATTTCATACAGAAGTTCCACTAAGTTGCTACCTATAGCAACGGACCATGTGCGAATTCCAGGGATGTTCAGCATAAAACTTTTGTCTCGTTCAGCAGAAATTCAACCGGTTAGACAGCATGTTGTTACTTCATTGTGTACACATGATGTAAATCATCATCATGTAAATATAGATAGAAAATGAATAGTAAACCATTTGGCTCGTCCCTGAGGCGTTGCCAAAAAACTGAATAATCTCTAAAAGGTTTTAGTTTAAGGTATGTTATCCGGGTGTTTTATTTCATTCTGTATGATGATGTATTATGTATACCTGCTATGTCTATCCTTCATTGTCATAGGGATGGAATGTTTCTATAGGATAAAAAAAACTTACAAGCTGCACAATGATTCAATCATGATTCTGACCAATCAGCAAAGGGGTTGTGGTTGCAAATAGCTAACTAGACTCTTGATGCATGAAATAGATGTTACTGCATCAATGCAGTGTTCAAAATGTTGGAGGAAACAATACCTACTTCAAACGTGGTACTAAAACAAGTTCATCGCTTAAGATATCTCAGAAATAAATTACTTCCAAAACTGACACGAAATCATAATAAAATCCTCTGGTTTACGTGGAAACACAAGCTACAATTTACAGTAGAATTCTAATTTTTTTGGTCTCATTTATACCCAGTTTAGTTCCACACCACCACAAGTCGACACCATCAAAATGTGCCCAAGTTACAAGCATGCTACATGTTTTTTTTTTAACTTGCAAAATACAGCAAATATCTTTTTGAAAACTAAGACATGTAAAGTTAAGCTGTGCGATTTTTTAATTCGCCTTTTCTTTACCAATCACCCCCATGACGAAACAAAGTGGTATGGTTTGAAGCAGTTTCTCTTTGGAAGAGTCTAAACTCTTACAAGGGGGTATCCAGAAGGTTTTATCTACATGGTAGTCCCTGCTGTATCGGGGTGTGGAGTCTGTGGACATACCCCGTGAATAAAATGGAATGTTCTACATACAACCCAAACTCTTAAAAAGGGAAACCTTGCCTACCAGATACGAAAATTTCTATTCTTGTTGTGGCATTTAGACATATCTGCTCCTCCCTCTGAACAATCATTGGAACAGCCCTCACAACTTACTTTTGTCCTTGCTGAGTACAAAGTTGCTGTTACTGCTTACTAATGACCTAATATCAAGCAAGCAGTCAGAATAAATACACATTAAACAAGCACCTTGAAATAGTCTGGTAAAAAAGATCCAGCAGCATGCTTCAAGCATCATGATTGGGTTCGATGGTGAGGAGGGCCAATCAGATTTCATATCACAAATGTTAGGAACCAATTAGAATTGAGATCTCATACCAAATTACCGCAAGCTTGACAACTTCGAGTCTAACCCCCACAACACAGAAAGCAAAGAGCAACAGCTATTAACCGGAGAGCGAGTGTGCGTGGATAAGAAATGCATTGGGTTGAAGGTTTCTGCCTTTGCGATGAAACAATTTTGTGGTGTGTATAGTTCATCGTTTGCCATTGGTGGCAGATTTTCCTGGGGATGTGTAGGAGTGGTCGTTGTGCATGCCGTGTATCGCTGCGTCTTCCTTGTGGGGGTAATCGTACGAGGGTAGGAACTCCTCCACCTGCTCCATGAAGTACTTCTCTAACGTGTCCGCCTTGTCCCTGATGTCGGAGCCAATCTTGTTGTACTCGTGTGCATTGTCAAAGATGCAGGACACGTCATTGATAAATTCCTGGGAACAGGAGACAAAAGGAGAACTTTCAGAAAAAATAATTAGTCCATGCAAGTTTTCAACTCACTAATAGCTAACTTCTTATAGCCAACTTCTTATAGTTGTAGCTTTATCTATTTAAACTGAGGAAGACCTCATGCATACGAGTTTAATGCTGCAATATCCATCCTAGAGAACAGAAATTCCAATGAGAAGTAATGCAGAAGTTGAGAGAAAATTTGGAATCCTCAAGCAGAAAATTGTAACAGCAATTCTGACGTCTTAAACCAGTATTCAAATTTCTTGTGACGCACATTCAAATGATTCTATGGATGCCTGCGTGATAACAGTAGAGCAACCCCATGTGATAACCAAAGTTATCAACCAGTCTGGAATACCAGTATTGAATGCTATCACAGCACAGGTATGGCATAGGGGTGGGTACCGGTTCAGTGTACCGGTACAAAACCGATTTTTCTTATTGGACCGGTCCAGAAAAAACAGACCTGAAAAATGCGGTGGACCGGATGTTGGACCTATTGGAAAATTAACAGATTATATGATCAGCCATTCACACGTTTTAGGGCTTACCGGTCGAGGAAAATAACAAGAGCAAAGTAGAGTAGAGTCTATAGTCATTTCTAGTTTTTTCAGTTTTACAGTCAATAGTACAGAGGCAGTTAGCCTGGTAGGACTTTAAAACGCCAGTGGGAATCGCATACTCCACAAAATCGATTGCTTTGTTGCGAAATGGACCATTGTTTTGAGTATCGTCCATTCACAAGTTTTTCCATACTAAATCAGGTCCAGGTTCAGGCCCAAATCTGAACCTGATCCTCTGAACCTGAACCGGACCTGAATTTTCTGTACCGGTACCCACCCCTAGTATGGCATGATATCATGTAAGCATTAGACTGCATGTGTAGTTTGCATGTTTAGATATTCCCTGATTGTTCCTACACACCCCTACATTACACATGGTATGTCCCTGACCTGTGGTGAGCAGTAGTCCAGACACACACACTTGTTCTTGATGGTGGTGAGGTCCATGGGTTTCTTAATAACGTCATAGTAATCAGGTACATCCTCAACATCTACAGGTTTCCTGAAGTAAATGCTAGACCTAGGATGACAAAGACAAAAGCTGGCATTAATGGAAACTCAGCATTACATGTAACCTTATCCGATACTACTCCTGTATTAGTTAGATTAGCCGCAAGTTAAGCTATAGAACTGTAGTTATGTAGATGCCATACTTTGTACCTTGTACACTTGTTGTGCAAGTTATTCATCAAATGCCTACATCTTGTATCCATGGTATTACAGCAACTGTAATTGTTGAAATTTTCATAGTGGTCTATGTTCAATTTTTGTTTTGACCTCTTCACCGCAAACTTAAAACTATTGTGAAAAGGCTTGTCCAGTTTCAACCCCAAACTTCAATCTATCGCAAAACTTTTTTTCCTGCCACTAACTTTTAAAAATGCAATTTACAAAATTTGAACTTGTATTAGAGCAATGGGAGCAGAAGTGTAAGAAGACAAGATTACCCATATTGTAGACAAGTCCAACAGGTTGAGGTATTAGAGTTATGGATTTTCCTGGTTATTTTTGTAAATACACTGAAAATTCAATGTTGATCAAGTTGCACATTTTAAGTACTAACTAGCAGTAGTAAGGTGTATCAAAAAAGTGTAATATCTTACTTGTTCCTCATAAGTTTCTGCAAGATGTCTTCACATGTCTTAAGTTCATTGTTGGTCCTCCTAGAATGTAGTTCTCCCCTGAAAACAGGAACAGGAAAAATATAAGTTTTACATTTTCTTTTTTTTTTATATCAGATGTTCAACCTATACAACTGCCTTATTCAATCTCAACCATTAGATGTGTGAGTGACTGACATTGAGTAAAATCATGATGACTTCTAAAAGGATGATCTACCTCTCCTCTTTGTTGTTAGGCACTGGTTGCTGTGCTCTCCTGGATGCTGCTGTATTCCTGCCCTGATTGGCTGCTTGTGTGGATGCCCTGCTCTGATTGGCTGTGGATGCCCTGCTCTGATTGGCTGCTTGTGTAGATGCCCTGGTCTGATTGGTCGACTGTGATGATGTGCTGGGTGATGTTGAGGAGGCTGCTGCCTGTCGTGAGGTGCTGGTTTGTCTGGATGTCTGTCTGGTTGGCTGCTGCTTGGGAGGTGGTTGACTTGGTTTGGCTTTCCTAAATGAAATTAAAAAGAAAATCTAATGTATTTAACTGTTGAACAGGCCATGATTTCTGACACTTCCTTTAGATAACTTCTCAGAATTCTATAATACCACAAAATATTGACAAATAACAGTGAGACAATGGCCAAAAATTGCTTGCCAAACTATTGAAGGTCTAATAACACATGTAAAGATGGCAGAATGGGGCAGTTAAAGGATAGCTTTTCGCTTGTAGGGTTTAACATGGTCATATGTTTATGTCAGTCATGAATGTATTCTTATCTTTTCATTTATGAATCGTTAGGGCAATCCCTTAAGTTGACTGATTTCCAAGGGAGCCCTTACAAAATCATAACAAATTGTGTATCTATTTGTTTATTTATTTGTTTGTTTGTTAATCTTGTCTTTTTTTTTAAACTGCCACCTGGGCACCTCCTACTTTACAGAATCCTGTTCTTTTCCTGCTTTCAACCGTTAATAATTTTTCAACGGATGTCAAAGGAAGAAATACCATCCCTGAAGTTCTATACAACCTACCGTAACTGCCTGTACTTGGAGGGGTTCTGACATGCGCAGCAGACCCAGTTGTTCCCGCGAGGGAAGTTGCGTAGCGCAGGGATGTGGCACTCCTTGTGGAACACCAGCGGGCAGGTGGAACACGGTACCAGCTCGCCCTCCTCGTAACAAACCACGCACTCCTCCCTGTGGATGATCCCCTGGTCTCTCCTGCCGCAGCGCGTGCGCGGTTTGTCTTCGTCATCGTCACTGCTCTGGTAGTCACCTGGGACGGTGGGAGGGAGGAAAGGAATGAGTCAACAAGAAACAGAGACTGCAAAGTTACCAAAGCCTTTGTTGGCGTAACTTTAAATACATTTACTTTTGCAGTGGTTTTATTGTGCTGTCAGAGGGAAAAGGAGATTTCCGTAGACATAGTGTTTTGAATTCACACTGTAGACCCATATTCATAGTGTCTTGGTGGACAGGTCACTGCAAAAGTTTCAAGATTTACAGTATTTTCATACAAAACATCACCACAACAACACAGAACCAACTTGGGGGAATGCGAAGTGAATGACTGTTGCTGTAACAATATGTGATCATGTGTCTACAGAATGCTGTCAGATATCCGAAATAAATCCGAGAGAAATTTGTTCGAAAATTCCAGTGGGTCAAAGTTTTTGAGTCTGAAAAAAGTTTAATGTTTTCGAGAAGACGAAGACTTTTAAAATATCCACATCCTTGATGCAAAGTATCTTGAGTGTGTACCAACCTTCGTCCATCTCCCTGTAGTTCCGTCCCCTTGACCACACCCTGGCCTGGCGAGGGATGCAGGCGGGGCACCTCCACTCTCCCGGGGGAACACACGACAGCGCAGGGCGCAGGCAGAAGATGTGGTATGCCTGAGAAGAAGGAAGCAGTGGCAACAATGTGTTATAACATTCCTGTGGCTTAAGGAAAAATGTCCTGCATTGTCTTAGTCAAGGATCTTTCCATCTCCAAAGGGTAAGATTCTAGAGATATCAATATCACTAATTTTCCTAACAAAGAAATTTCTGTGCTATTCCTTACAAAGAGTTTTGTCTAGAAATTTCCTTTCTTCACACTTATTCATTAACACCCTTTTTTAGTCTAGTGGCACATAAGGCAGCAAGTTTTCTTGCTGTATCAGCAGTAGGGTATTTTTTTTACAAGAAGGGATTGCTACCACTTCCCCTTGTTTGTACAATTAAAAATATCTTTCCTTCTTTTTTTTTCCTCAACAAAAACATCACTTCACCTAGACCTGACCAGTAGGAAAAAGTACCAAGGGCTGTATACCTAATAGCTGTACCTTTTAGGTACAGGTCTGGATCTAACCATCTAGTATAACTGTACTTATACCTAAACATACTAAAGCATTAATAGACACTAATTCTCAACACTACAGGTAAGTAATTCCCTAATCAAAAATGACAACTGTGATAACCATGCAATTGAAAATTACATGAAACTTGCCAAGAAAATGTTTGGAGATTCAAGTAATGTAATTCCCCAAACAACAATGATAATTCAAGTAGACAGTTAGTTACATGTTTAATCTCCAGATAATTAATCAAACTTGTTTAGGTACAGGTGCAGGTTCGGACTTGTACCTAAACCCCTATACTTGTCCTGTACCTGTACCTATATGATTTGCAAAGGTAAACAGCTCTAGCCATACCTGATTACATTCGTCACACAGCAGCAGGCGCTCCTCCTCCCCCTTCTTGCGGCACACCTTACACTTGGCGTTCTCCGCAGACTTGTCCCACTTGATGCAGGCGTCCAGCATGCCCATCATCACGTGCAGGCGCGACATCGTGGGACACTCCGCACTCGCCTGGCGCCACAGCTCCACCTCGCGAGGCTCGTACAACTGGACCTCGTTTTCATCCTATGAAGAACAAAAAAAAAATTAAATTTAAAATAAAGGTCACATTTTAAAACCAGTGCAATGGCTGAGTGGGTAGAGTGTTCACCTTCCATTCCGTAGGTCGTGAGTTCGATCCCGGCCAAGTCATACCAAAGACTTTAAAAATGGTACATGCTGCTTTCTCTGCTTAGCACTCAGCATTCGGGAAAGAGTATGGAAGGTGAACACACACCACTACCAGTGGACTAGCCCCCTGCTGTAGTGATTGCGTTGTCTGGCCCAAGGGCTACTGAAACGGAGATGGGCGCCGCCCTATGCGCAATCAGGCGCAGGAAGGACTTTAACTTCAAAAGGTCACATTTATCATACGTCATCATACGATTTTTATGCAGTAGAATTTCTGAACAGGCTGCAAGAGAACCAACTACTGACAAGGATCCAATGCAGCTGAAGTTTACAGGACAGTTGTACAACTGTCCTAAGACTGTCCTCAGTTTCGGATCATCCAACAGTCTCATGTGACAAGGCCCTAAAGATCAAGATCAATTTTTGTCACATGTTTCACTAACATTGGGAAAAGGTGCTAATGGGAATCCTATGCTCATAAAATAGCAAAATAAGAACAATAACAGAAAACAACAACAGAGGTGAATTAACAATTACACCTTTTCAGTGACAGACTGTTATCTTTATTCTTTATTTCAGGTATAAAAAAACCCATAGGTACACAAAAGATCACCCATACATACATATACATTAAAACATCTATCTGTACAATAGGCCATAGCAGTTGCAAAATGTGTTTCTATAGTACATGTCTGAAGTCTCATTATTACTCAGGTAACAATTTCTAGACACACAAAGAAAATAAAAGATTTCAATTTTGTATTGTAAATCTCACCTTATCTTCATCATCATCATCATCTTCCTCCTCCTCATTTTCCTCTTCATCTTGCTCCTCTTTTTCTTCTTCTTTGTTCTCCTCTTTGTCTGCTTCTTCCTCTTTGGGTTCCTTTGGCTTCTTCTTTTGAGGTGCCATCATACCTTATATGGAAACAAAACAAAATATTTAAAGAAAAATCTAGTCAATAGAAATAATCTGTTCATCCAGCTACTAATGCATTAGGTCCTATGATCTTCTGGACCTGGACCTGAATTTTCTGTACTGGTACAAACCCCTAACATCCTTATATATGCAAACACAACCTTACAAGATACTTTCTGTAAAAGTATTGTTTCTGACATATGTCAATCACAGAAACATTATGACAAGTGTCCTCATAGAGCAGTGTACCTAAACAAATTTTAGGTACAGGTACACAGGTTTAGGTACAGGTCCAGACCTGAATTTGTAACTGCTTGATCAAATATTTGATGACCTTTGATAACGAAAAAAGTATGTTTGAACTGATATATACAGTGTTTAACTGCACTAGACACAAACCTATTGCGTAGGATCTATGATTCCATACCACCAACATCACCAGTAGGGATTATTCTATGGAAACTAAGACAAAAATTATCCCCATGCTGACAATGAAAAAATTATAACATATTTTTTCTGAACACTAACATGTATGCAAAATGTCTCTGCAAGTTTGGAATGTTTTTTTTTTTTACCATCTAAAAGTACTATTTGCCTTACTTTAAAGAAAAACCCTTCTGTCAGTTCCCTTGTGTAGTGCTAAGTGACAGACAGGCAGTCCCTCTGTGCATGGCACATGTGTTGTGGATTATAGGTAACATCCATTGGCATAATACCGGTCGGTTTACTGCAATTTCTCAAGCAATGCTAATTTGGCAAATGATCAACGCATCATTTTCTCCAGTTACATGTTGCTGTTACAGCTTACCTTTGCCACTTCTTCTGTGTAAATTATTTTGTCTCTCTGGTCCTGCTAAAAACATAATATCGTAATTGGAACACACCGCGGAATTGCACGGAGAACGGGCGCGTGGTTGGAAGGGGGTGCACTATACCGGCCGAACGAAACACGGCACAATTAACTGCCGCTATGTACCTTTATACATCCTCTGTTGTTCCTTTCTTTCCTGTTAGTAGTTGCACAAAACAAAAATCTGCATGAGCATACAAAAAGTCATGAGAAAATGGGCCTATACTGACAAGAATTTTCTTTTAATTTTGGTCCGTCACAACCGCTATGACGTAAAACTTTACTGCTGGCCGTAGCATTAAAAATGGCGGGAAAATGGCGGCGTACGTTCAATTTGACCCATTCAGCCGTAGATCCGGGCGATAATGCAACGGTTCCTCACACTTTTACATGAGTTGTAGGTCACCAAAAGAAATTCAAGATTGCTGTTGAATCATGCTCGTCTTGTGCCGTGAGCACATGTGATTATTATCTACAAATCTGGCGATGAACGTGACAGTGTGTTTGTCCCACGACGAGCTCGCCTGCCCCAAAAATGACCTGAAAACTTTTGGCCTTGTTGTCTTCGAATGCATTGTTATCGATGCTTTGTAAATTATGTATTGGACACCTAGATGTCTGAAGTGTGCATACCTCAGAAATAACTATTGTTGCATGTGTAGATCTCTTTAAACTAGTTTTAATCGACCGGTATAAGGCTTATGACCGGTATTATGCCAATGCATGTTACAGTATGGTACACAAGGGTTCTGGTATTTTGTACCTGTAACAGTCCTTATTTATTGTATCCGGGACTGTATCGGTACTGTATCGGTATACAGCTCTATGTCCTCACCTTTCAGAAACTTCTGCAGCACCCCTCCCTGCACCTCCACCAGCAGACTGCCCAGCTCAGACAGCTTGTCTGTTTTCTCCAGACGTTTCAGCCACTTGGCAGGGTTCTCAACGTTTCCTAGACCTCCCTTCTCCAACTGTCAGGGAAATGTGTTTCCTTTATTGGTAAGATTTGAATTGATATCTAGTTTGGCACTACATTTTGTATATGGACTTTGTCATAAGCTAAGTGGGTACAGGGATTTCCAGGACTGAGAAACTATATCTGACTTTACACATTTGTATCTCAGTTACAATATGCAAATATAATCAAGAGTTCGAAGATCTCATGCCTGTGAAATATGCTACTATACAGTGAAAATGACTAGAATATAGAAAATAAAGAACTGCAAAAACAGACAAAAAACACTACCTCCCCCGTGAATCAGTAGCCTCTTCCATTGACCCCTGACCTTGAATGACTGCCAAAGTCTGATTACTGACTAGTTGTTCCACCTCTGAACTATACTTCCCTGCCAATCTGACCTTTTTGGTGACACTATTTTCCCACACACTTCCTGCCACTTTACTGACTGTATATTCAAATAATTATGAATGACATTGTATACTGACACAAAAATGAAGACAAACACACAAGGAAACAAACATGCAGACTAACAGAAACAAAACCTCTGTACACCAAGGGAAGGAACAAACACACCTTAGTCTCTATCTCCTCCAGGTCCCTCTTGTAGGCATCCAGAAGCTCCTGGTCCCCATCAGAACTCCTCAGCTGCTGGTTCCTTTTGGAGAAGTTGTTCAGCGAAGACTTGATGTCCTGATTATTACAACAACAAAACAATTACATTCTTCATACAGGTACTTTTAACAAGTATTCAGGTAATGTTTTCTATAGAAGTATAAACATTGCAGAAAGAGATATGATTGTGGAATGGTGCACATGACAAGATAAATATCTTGTTGATACTACAGCTGATAAAATAACATTCATGACAAAAATAGAAACAGCTTGTACCTGAATAAAATATAATATAATTCTTGTCCGTAATGTTTTTTTTTTTTCAAAAACTCCTACCAATTTATGAGTGGCATTGTGAAGATTACATGCCATTATGAACAGCTACATACTGTAGCTGAATTGATTGTTTAGTCAACATGATACCATGTAAATATACTAATATTGCTCACAGCCAGGGTATTACTGTATACCTTGAAACTTTTGCAATAGTTTAATTTAGGTGGTGACCCCTCAAAAGTGAATAACAATGCTGTATACAACTGCACTATAGAATGATCACTTTGACTGAAAATCTATTAAACACTTAGAAAACCCCCCTCTTTTCACGAAATAATACTACAGTAAATGTAACTGAATTCCCAGTACCTGATATCTTTTCTCCAGCTCCTCTCTAAGAGCAGACTCCCTGATGCCCTGTGTGCTCAGGTTCTGTATCAGTTTGTCGACATCATCCTTCTTGGAGTACACAAACCACAGGTTCTGTCCCAGGGGAGGGTGGGTCTTCTCAACGCCTCTGTGTTTCGTCACTGTACACAATAAAATACAATCTATGTATTCCTTCATTTCTGTAAATTCTGTCCGCATTTTACTGCCACATGATCAACCTTCTCATCCTTACAGTCACTGGTTGCATAATCTTCCACCTCACATACTGTCACTCTAAAATAATATATTAAATAGTCAAACCAAGGCAATATCTCTGTTTCCAAGAGTTAAAATTGGCTGTTTGAACGTTGGACAAGTTAAACATCTATGCATGCATTTTACAACAGACCCAGACACACAGATGCATGCTCTATCTCACACACTCACATAACGTTTGTTAATTGCCCTGTACTACATAACCAATGGGACGGTCACCGAAAATAATAAGTTGCCATTTTTGGCTATGGTTAACAGAGGAATTTTTCTTGACAACCAGGTAGCTTTCACTGAAAATAAAGCCGATTTATTTTTCGACAAAAAAATGCCATTTTTTACATTTCAATGAGAACGAGTGACATGATATGAATGCTCTTTCTCACACACACACATGCATGCTCAGGCACACACACACACAAATTCTTCTAAATCCTTTCATATCCAATCCACACACAAATTCTTCTAATCCTTTCAAATCCATCCTTCACCCATTTGTAATAGACAATGGTATCAATCTTTCATACAACAAATCAGTACAAGTGGTGTGCACATTGTATAGTCCCCATTGCAAAACTAATAAAGTCAAAGTACAAGTGGTCTGAGGGAGGTATTACTGACCAGGTCTGCCCTTGCGGACAGTGCTGGCCTCACTGGTCACACTCTGGACTTCGCTGACCGACTCCACATCAGACTCCTCCTCCTCCTCTTCCTCTTCTTCCTGCTGGCTCTTCTTCTTCACAGGTGAGTTGGGTAGAGTTACCTGGAACAGGTGATTTGTAGGGTTAATTATAAAAACGTCAGTGTGGGTATTAGTGGTGCGTACCGGTTCACCGAACCGGACTTGGACTTGCTATAACTTTCGGTTCAAGTCCGGTTAAAACCGGAATGTCAAAAACCGGTTTTCTGGAAAACCGGAAATCTCTTTCTTGTTGTATACTAGTATCATCTAAAAACAACGCTAGATGCCTATGTAACTTTTTAATCGCAGCCAACAGGCCAGAAAATAACGTATTTCTGCGTATTGTCCTACCGCCACAATGAAGCACATGGTCGCGCCGCGTCTGAACCTTCTTTCAAAATCCGGCAACGCGGCAAAAATGACAGGTTGACTTTAGCAATA
The DNA here is from genome assembly GCF_000003815.2 of Branchiostoma floridae. Lineage (NCBI taxonomy): Eukaryota > Metazoa > Chordata > Leptocardii > Amphioxiformes > Branchiostomatidae > Branchiostoma > Branchiostoma floridae. Next base: position 14,647,870 of record NC_049989.1, on the reverse strand, counting down.
TTACCCATGAAAATAAAGCATGTGGATTTGTTTATCTCCTGGTATGGGTTTTAAGTCCCATATCTTCTGAAAATGAAGAAAATTTCCAAGATAAACAAGCTAAAACAAATCTCCGGCGCGGCGACTGTAAATGACATTTGCCGCTTGCCGGGATACTTCACTGAAAGCATGGGTGAGCAGCTTGTTAAAAAGAAACACCGGCACGTTCTATTTTAGAAAAAGTTTTAAGTTCATGAACTTATTTTATACCTGCTGCATATATCTTTGTAACGAATAAATTTGAAATTAATTTTACGGTTGAATGTAGAAGATAAAAACACCCCACGCATCATTTCTACCCGCATTACAGTAGGCTATCCCATTGACCCCTATCACCTCGCAAGCGCCATTTTGAAATTTCGGCCGTCAAAAAACAAGCGGAAAATTCTCGAATTTTGCCGTGATTTCCCGATAGTTTTTATTAAAAATCGATGTTTATACACCTTTGAAAATGATGCAGTCGTCTTTGGTAATATTTTGATAGCATGCGGCCCAGCGGCGGGCGCCAGATACGCAAATGGGTCGCCGCAGTAGAGCAAGTCGCTTTATGCTTGTGTCTAACGTTAATTGAGTCAAACTTTAGCGACCGTAAAAAACCGGACTTATAAGTCCGGACCTGAACCGGAATCTTTGGACTCGAGTCCGGACCTGAACCGGAATATGAGCTTCGGTACGCACCACTAGTGTGTATGTAAGTGAAGGTAGGAGAATGACTGGGTATAAATGGAACAAAAGCTTATAGTCTTGTGGCCACAGTTAGGGCAAGTATTACCATATTAAGCTGCTATCCCCGACAGATTTCAGCCTCAATATGTCAATAGATAGGTGGCGCTTTTGGGGGCTGTGTACAAAACTAGTTTGTTACGCCTAAAAGGTGGTTTACTGGTTAGGCCATGTGAATTTGATTATATCTACACTATCTCTTTTTGTCCGTTTCCAAAAAAAGGTTTCGACCATACAGTAAATTGTACCAAAAAAAAAACTGATTCCAAATCTAATGTCATAGAATGCTGAGCTGAATTCCAAAATCAAAGTAGGCCAGTAGGCGATGTGTACTTTCCTGGTTAAATAAATTAACTAAAACTGAAAGAAGAAGATGTGGCAACTTTTTTTGGGGGGTCCAATTTTTTACTACTCGCATGCTTGCATCAGTTTAGGGTTCCAAGAGGATGTCATCCATACAATCAAATAAACATGGCCATATGTGAAACAAAGACAAGACAAACAGTGTGACCTACCTGATATCCCATGGAGTCGTGTGCCCAACCCTTCTCCACAAACAGGCCTGGAGTCTGGAGGGAGAACAGCCAGTACTTGTTGTGGTGCCGATCCGTCCCTATGTGCTGCCATCTGCAAGCAAATAAAGACACTTTTTTACTCCAGAATAGTAGTAATAGTTACTGTAAACTCACTCACTCCGTCGAGCTGTAATGTTTACAGTATACCCAAGTACTTACTGTAAATGCATTTAAGTTCGTGGAGATTTAATTTCGCGGTAGCGGGAAAATGGACTTTTCGCGGTGGATTTAATTTCGCGGTAGCACCATGTACTGTAGTCTCTTACTGTTATGGAAAAATTTTCGCGGTGGTTTTAAATTCGCGGTGAAGCAGCCGCCGCGAAAACCACGAACATTAATCCACCGCGAAAGTTTCTGCATTTACAGTATATTGGGTAGAAGTAAAACCCAACAAAGGAATATTTACAACCTCCATGAAAAATGGAGGTATAGTTTTTGGTGTGTCTGTGTGTGTCTGTTTGTGTGTGTTTCTGGATATTTGTGGTCACCATACATAACTCTAGAACCTCTGAATGGATTGTAATGATATTCGGTATTTCGGTAGGTGTTGGAAAGATGAAGGTCAGAGTCAATTTTTGGCCTCCTTGCAGCCTTCCTTAGCACCACAACACTTCCTTGTCCATTTTGCAAACCCTAATAAAGTTTCTCCTGTCAGTTTGCAATACAAATTCTTAAAAGGCCCTAAGACATTCTGAAGTAGTTCTCACCTGAGTGTACGTCTGGCCTGGGCGATCCCCTCCTCGAACCGTGTCTTGAAGGACTGCTCCTCTCTCTCCTTCTTCATCTTCTCCATCTCCTTCTCTCTCTCTTCCCTGTCTCTCTTCTCTCGCTCTGCCTTTTCCTACACACAGTGACAGGGAACAGATTCAGATAACTATGTTTAGCTGTGGCCATACCAATTTAATTTCTTGGCTCTCGGATTTTTAAAAGTAAAAATTAAGCAAGAGGACATCATAAAGCTAGAGGGTAGGGAGGAAAATTTGAGTATGACTGTATCCATAAAACTGAGTGAACCTGTTTTTCCAGTTAAGGGTTTTTTTAGAAAAAAAAATTTAAGTGCGAGAACCAACAAATGAAATTGGTGTGGCCTCAGCTAAATAAAAGCTTCTAACTGTATGGCTTCTAACATAGCATCTCCATTGTGAATCATCTCTTAAGGGACTTCGAATACCGGCTACTATTGCTGACCCAACATAAATGCTACTGGAAAGGTGTGCATTTTAGGACAGACAGGACCTTTTCTCTAGATAACCTTCTCATTTAAACCAGGTAACTATGACACCAACCTTCTGGGCCTGAGCTGCCAAGACTCTTCTCCTCCTCACAATGGATGCCAGATCACCATCATCCTCCATCGGTATCTCTGGCTCCTCTTCTTTCTTTTCCTCCTCTTTCTTCTTTGGACCCTTCTTCTCTTTTTCTCCCTCCTTCTTTTCTTCTCCATCTAAGGATGAAAAAGTTTTTTTCAAGGTAAGAAAGTGGTAAAACTGCTCATGGTGTAATTTGTTTCAAGTCTACAGTTTTACTTTGGTGTGTTTTGCTCCATTTTGTTGGCAAACCCAGATCTGCAAGGGTATCGTCATTTGATGGCTTTAAACAGCACTTGCAATAAGAGTGAACGGTTGTTCTGCATGCCTGCAAAGCTGGTGTGCTACACTGAATTGCAGTTTTACTGGCTGGGCCTAGGAAAAAAATGCTGTGTTTCCTGTTTCCCTACCAAACCTAGAAAAACCTGCCGACCCTAGACTTTTTTGGGGGTGGGCAGTGGAGTCACATAGCTTCCAGTTAGAATTTTTATTCAGCCTGCTTCCTATTGAAGTAAAAACACTGCTTGTCCTATCTTATGAAGGATAAATATATCTATTATGCAAAGCATTTAAGTTTGACATAGAAAGACACTTGGTGTCCTCATGAATTTTAGTTTACTTTTAAAATTCAACTGTATTGTAATATGTATCACTAGAGTTTTGACCAGCCTATAACAAAAATTAAAAAAAAAAGAATCTCTACCGACCAAACTTTTTCAGAACTGAAACAAGAAACACAACATTTTTGTTCCTAGGCCCTATATAAAAACAGGTGCTTCTACTCAGTTCATTTCGGTCATCCAACAGGTGCTCTACTACTACTGTAGAATATGGATGTACTTACCACCCTTGTCCTTCTTCTTCTGTTTCTCCTCATTACGTTTGACCTTTCTTTCCTTCAGCACCTGTATCTTCTCCTTCCACAGCTCGGCTGCTTTCTGCTGTTTTTCTTGGATGTGGTCCTCAACGGCATATGACATCATCACCTATTGGTAAAACCACAATCTTTCTAAGCATTCTTTCCTTTGTTTTATGGGGCTCAAAATTCACAATGTCCCTGTGACCACTAACCACTTAAATTTGGCTTTGGGACAACTTAATGTGTGCTTTGGGACATTTAAAAAAAATGTTAGGCACCCGTGACAAATGCAAGCCCAAACTTCCATACAAGCTCTGTTAACCATAGTATGTTGCAAAGATGAACTGTTAGTAAATATCCTACCATGTATAATACATTCTACTAGTACTTCTACTAGCCTGGGACAATTAAATGTTACTTTGAGACAGGGGAAAATTTGAATTTGAGGCCAGGTCTATCATAGTATCAAGCTTCTTTTACAAAAGGTCTGATTCAAATGCACACCAAGTACCTTTAAATGAAAAAATGCATAACAGCACAAGTTGATTTCAAATGCTCCTATTGTTTTCACATGACAGGCATTTAAGCAAAACTACAAAAGCATGACCTCTGACCTTGTGGGTGAGTGCCACCAGTATCTCCAGTTTCTCCTGTGCCTCCAGTTCGTGAAACTCTGTGGTCTCCAGCTTCTCCAGGAGTTCCTCACTCACCTCATCTACATCTCTGTACAAACAACATCACAGAAACACTGGTTAGAGACCATGTCATTTTACAAACACAGATCAGAGACCAATCATTGCCATGTTATGTACAAATGACATCACAGAAACACAAGTTAGAGACCATACCATTTTACAAACCCCGGTCAGAGACCATTCAATGCCACATTATGTACAAATATCACAGAAACACAAGTCAGAGACCATACTGTAATTCAAACACAGATCAGAGACCATTCAATGCCACGTTTAGTCTTTCAAATACAAGACCCAGTAATATCAACAAAGACAACTTTAGCAAGAAAACAAAGACATCAAGACAGTCTATCTTCTATCTCCTATGGTCATTGAAAGTCTATGATATACCAAAGGCAAGTAATTTCCTCAAATAAAAAACACCCAAGATAAAGTTTACACAGTACTGTTTAAGCAAATTGCTTCAAAAGCCAAAATAGTGCTGGGGTCAAAATACCACCTGCATATGCAGGTTAGTGCAGGATAAATTGGAGCTGTGCAGGTATTTCTGGTGTCTACCTGCACCTAGCCTACACTGGTCCATGTACTGGGTTTTAAACATAAATGTCCTATGATTAAGGTGTATATGGATTGTTATTAGCTGCATTGACCATTACCACTTATAAGGGACTGTACGATATTTATCAGGGGGGGAGGGCCTGGTGCGTTAGGGGGGGAGGGCCATATTAATTCGTAATGCGTTGGGGGGAGGGCCATGTTAATTTTCTTTTGAGATAGGGGGAGGGCCATGTTAATGTTTTTGAAAGAATTGTTTATACTATTTGTTGTTTTGATATCTTGACATGGCCCTAAAACTGATAAAATATGCCTTCTGAATAGCCTAAAATGCAAGAGCTTCCGGGGGGCTTCGCCCCCCTAGGTCCCCCAAAGTGGCGCTGCCCTGGACCAGCGTTCCCGCCAGGCATACGTCATTCCGTCTCCGACTTATTTTTTTCTGGAAAGACGCACTCGGCTCGGCTGAGTTTCCCCAAATATTTAAGTTACAAAAGCGGTGCGCGGTAAATATGTGAAGATCCAAAACTATACACTTTATTTTTTATTTACAACATTTCTTTTGTTTCAAAAGGACAAAATTTGCGGCAGAAAAGGGGCCGCAATATTGTTTTTAAGCGTCTGTGGCACATGGCGCGGCACGCCCCCCTCCCCAGACGGACTGTCGATCGCAGCGCCCAGCACGTTAGGACGTCTTTTCTGGCTTAACTCCTTCAAGGCTACACCGGCACTGATCACTGCCAAAGACGCAGCAGATCACCGTCCTTCGTATAATGTTTAACGTTCTTGGTCTCTATGTAAAAAGAAATCCAGCGGTGAGCCAAAGATTTCACGCCGAAAACGGGGTTACCTGAGGTCGCACGAAACAAACGCACGCTCGTGGAAAATGACGGCGCGGCCTTGTAAAACCCGACCGATTCGATAAATGATAAATTTTAGTAAAATCATCGGGCAAAATAGAAAAAAAAAAACACAAGGTGTGATGGCGCCGTTATTTTATCCTCTGGAAAAACTACTAGCATTTGATGCGGGAGGGCGCAACATCGATCGCACGAGGTAGGCATTCTTTATTCAATGTCGGAAAAAATTGGCAGGATTTTTCCATGGGCTGATGAACTCACTGGCTAGAGCCCTGTTTGGAAGCATCAAAAACCCAGAATTTTCATATAGACATGACTGGACAAATAATACCCGGGCCAGATCACGGACTGCTGATTCCCCGAGCTTATAGTTATAACATATTTTTGGGGGAGGGCGGACGTCGATTACTGAAAAACGGGAGTAAAAAAGGCAACCGGCATCCAATCTCAAGGGCATAATTTTCCTCTCAAATTGCAGGAAATTCTGTTTTAGAGGGTTTGAAAATCCAAATTTTCCCGGGGGAGCATGCCCCCGGACCCCTGCCCCGACGCTGTGAAAAAATCCTGGCGAGAACACTGGCGCCCTTGTGCCCTGACGTCTATATTAAGATTATTTTATCGGTTGTTTTTCTACCCGTTTGATTATGCCTGTCGGGGGGGAGGGCCATGTTGATTTTTTTGAGGTGGAGGGGGAGGGTCACGTTAGATTTTTTTGAGATGGGGGGGAGGGCCATCAAAAAATTTTTTGATCCGACTTCCAATGCACCAGCCCTCCCCCCCCGATAAATATCGTACGGTCCCTAACTATAAGGTATAAGAGAAAAAATTGCAATGGTTACAAAACAATTTTAGTATGATCCATACTTCCTAATTCAGAGTGGTGCAGGTAAAATTTGTCTGGTGCAGGTAATTCAAATGTTACCTGCACTGGTGTTATGCAGAAAAAAGTATTTCAAGCCCTGTAGTGGCATCTTGAACAACCAAAAACAAGATTCTAGTTCCAACATCTCTACATCTACCTGATCTTTTCCTCATCTTCATCACCGCTGTCTTCTTCCTCCTCCTCCTCCTCTTCTTCATGCTTCTTGAGACAGAGCCGGACCAGTTCGGAGGCAGAGTGCATGGTTACAGGAATGTCTCTCAGGGTCACTCCTACCTCCTTATGATCCTCCATGATGTCATCCTATGGAAAACACGATTACATTCACATTTTGTTAGGGATATTAAAAGAATACGGGGTGGTAAAAAGATTAAGGAAGCCTCATAACCTTTCTTTGAGGTCATAGGGGCAGTGAATTGTTTTAATATAACTTGTATATAATGTCTAGGGCACAGTGTTGCCCCCCCTTTCCTTGCACTTGCATTCAAACTCAAAGCCATAGCAGGCCCCAATGTTGTACCCCTGTAAAAGGCACTTAAACCTATTTCCTTACTTGACCTCAGCCCTGTTTCTTTGACGGGGGGCATCCTCTTAGATGGAAAGTAGAGTCCCATGTTTGACACAACTTAAGCTAAGGGCATAACCCGCCGTAAGTGCAATTTGTCCGTACGTTTTCTTGGGAGGCCACGTCCATGAAAATGTTCGGGCTGTACAGGGCAGGCTCGTCGCCCATATGGGGGGGGGGGGGGCGAATCCGCTGCCCAATGGCACACAAGGTTTTGCCTGCACGTAAAGTTCTACCAAAAGATTGCCCACATTTTGGCACGTAGACAGCACGTATTGGCACGTATGGCGGGTTATGCCCTTACCTTTAAGCATGATCAGGCATGAAAGAGCAAGGGTCCATTCTGGTGCGAGTGGATCAAACTTTATAGTCAAGTTTTACACAGCTTGTACCTACTGTACAAACCTGGTGTGTTACACTTAAAATAAATGTAGTTTACCAGAAACAAACAAACATTAAAACCATCGCACCTGTAGCAGTGTCTGAAGCAGTATGACCAGCACTCGGGACAGGTAAGCGAACCCTTCCCCTCCCGCAACCAGCGCCTTCATGATGGCGTCCGTCGTCACGGGGTAGTTATCCTCCGGCATCAACAGCTGGTAATAACAGCTGATAAACTCCACTACCATGGCAACGTCGCCAAACAGGGTGTTTGGTAAACCTGAGGGCGAAAACAAATTCATACATTTTTCAAGACATTCCATGTAGACATCAGTTATAAGAAGAATATGCAAGATTGTTTGATATTCTCTTTTTTTAAGAACTTGTTTCTTCCGGCATCAGCAGCTGGTAATAACAGCTGATAAACTCCACTACCATGGCAACATCGCCAAACAGGGTGTTCGGCAAACCTGAGGGTGAAAAGAAATACATACATTTTTCAAGACATTCCATGTAGACATCAGTTATAAGAAGAATATGCAAGACTGTTTGATATTCTCTTTTTTTAAGGACTTGTTTCTTCCGGCATCAGCAGCTGGTAATAACAGCTGATAAACTCCACTACCATGGCAACGTCACCAAACAGGGTGTTCGGCAAACCTGGCGGTGAAAAGATCTCAAATTTTACATTTTTACATACATTCTAAGGAGCTATCTATAACTATATAAGACGAATGCTCATGCTAATGCAAAGGTTATTCTTACAGTTTTGTAGCAAGTAGAAGTCAAGAATATAGGTTCCCCATGCTGTGACTTTTATGCTTATGCTTTAATTCAGTCCCTATAAGCTGTCTTTCAAGCAGTGTAGCTGTGTTTCTTTCTGGCTAGAACTCCGTGACCCTTTATTAAAAAAACAATGGATTTGGAATAAGGATTAACAGAGAGAAAACGTCCTTAAATTCGTCTTTAAATATTCAAAAAATGGTGTCTTAGTAGCTATTGGTTTTTAGATTTTCCTGAGAAGAATGCCAGATGACCAAAATTGTACTCTGGTCATGTCTTCCGGCGGGTCCACAATCTAAACACAGCATGCTTACCACTTCAATGTTAAAGATTCTGGTAAGAGCCCAGTCAGTTCCAGTGACTGTTTATGACAGATATGCAGAAGAAAACTTGGCAACAACCAGCTTACAGACGTGACTGTTTCAAATAGGGCTGTTTAGCCACAGTTGATGCTGTTGGGCTGTGAAGTAGGGATTAACCAGGCCTCAAACTTAACTTTTTTCCCTACTGTCCCGCATTGTCCCAAAAATAAATTTCAACTGTCCCGAAGTGAGGATGGACTGTCCCAACCCTATTTTCAGAAATTATGTATTACAACAATACATAAGTATATCTGTAATGTGTTGTACTTTCCGCACTGCGCGGCAGAGCCGCGCGATGAGCGCCGAAGGCGCGAGCATTGTAGGGGGGTCCGGGGGTATCTTCCCCCGGAAAATTTTGAAATTTAAAGCCTCTGAAATGCTATTTCCTGCATTTTGAAGTAGAATATAGCCAAATTTTTGTCTTTGCTGCAAAACTACTTTTGTCCTGAGAATGGGAGGTATGTGTTCTTGATTTGAGGTGGGTATGGCTTAAAGAATACATGAGGTAATTTTCAAGTAATATAACACTGATTCCTTACAATATAATGTTTCATGAGTTAATACATACAATCAGGGAGAGTAAATTAACATTACAGCTAAAGGTGAAACTTGACTGTTACATATATAACAACAGAAAGCTAAAGAAGTCTACAAGAAAATCTGCAAACCAACAGAGGAGAAAGTGTAGCCAGGACTGCCAGGTACATCTTATATTTCTTTTGAGTATCTACTCTGTTAAGAACATAGCTGAAAATAAATGCACTGAAAAGTTACTTGTAGCCTGTAACATCACCGTTGTAACTTTACACAGTACAGAAAAATGTGTACAAACATTTAATTCATTGAAAATATATAGCAGAAAAGATGTGTTCCAAGGGCAAATTAAGCGAAATTTTCTCAACAAACAACATCCATTTATCAATATTTTAAAAATAAAGACTGCAACAAAAGTAATATCTCAAGTTACCGTGAAAAAATCGCGACCTCCGTTCAACATTTTCTACGAATTCAGTGCCGACACCGCCCCCCTCCCCAGTATGTCATCGTCACATTAGCTGTTATTTTTCCCACATTCCACCGACAAACAAGCAAAAAAACCCTCCAAAAAAATCCTATACATGTACTTATCACCAATGACTTCAGGCATTCGACGAGTTTTCGTAAACAAATCAAAGTTTTTACGCTTCCCTGCGTGATTTTTCCCGCGAAAACAGCGGGGATATCAGATATTCCACCAATAATGGCGCCTGGGCGCGCTACGTCACGCCGAAATGGCCAATGGGGTGTGACTCTCGCGATTCGCGAGATGTGAGTGACTGCGAGATTGCGCGAGACTTGAGGTAGAATCACCAAAAATGGCGGCTCGGTGCGCCGGAATCGGCGAATTTGAACTTCGAGCGAAGTTTCCGGGGGAAAATAAGGGCGTACCAAAGGCGTATATCCAAAAAACAGGGCGTACATTTTGCGATTTTTTTAGCGAAGGCCGTACATTGTACGGCTGTACGCATTGCTAGCTAAAAGCCTGCCGCGGGGAGATCGGACATTCTGATGTTGATTCGTTTTCCTATTGTCCCAAAAGTGTCCCAAAAAGATTTTTCAGTTGTCCCGGCCTAAATTTTAGTGGTCTCGGGACATCGGGACATAGTTAACTTCGAGCCCTGTTAACCATGGTCAATATTGACTGATGGAGACAACAGACATGATACACAATGTGGGTATCAAGGAAAATGGAACAGTACCTTCAGGCATGGGCACAGGAACAGGCTGGGGGAGTGCCTTCAACTTCAACTCCTGGTCTTCAAACCGTTTGAACTTCTCTTCACGTTCTTTCTTCTTCTCCTCCTCTCTCTGCTTCTTCCTTTCTTCCTTTTTCTTCTCCATCTCCTTCTTTCTCTCTTCCTTCTTCTGCTCCAAGTATTGAGCCTTCTCTGCTTCCGACATCTTCTTGAAGCGCTCCTTTTCCTTTAGCTTCTTGTGTTTCTCCAAGATTTCAGCTCTTACATCTTGGGGTGCGTTCTTGAGAAGTGCCAAGGGGAACTCCTTACAAATCTTCAGCAGGAGATGGCCATACTTTAATCTTTTATCATTGGTTTGAGCTGGAGTGTTCTTCATCTTCATCAGCTTCTTGATCATTGGTGGTTGCCATGGCGACTTTGGTGTCCCTGGCTGCTTTTTCGGAGTGCCTGATTTTTTCGGGGTAGTTGCCTTCTTTGGGGATCCTTTCTTTGGAGTGCCTCCCTTCTTCTTTAAGTCAAACAGAGTCATTTGTTTCAATGACTTCTTGCCCCCTGGAGTCTTCTTTGGTGACTTCTTAGCCGCACTTCCCTTTTCCTTGGCTGTCTGCTTCTTCGGGCTTTTTCGTGCTTTCTTAGTCGGGCTGGGAGAATCTGATAAAGATTTTCTTTTCAGTTCGTTCAAGGGTATATCATCATCAGAGCTGTCGATCGTGATTTCGTCTGAAGAACTTGACTGCTTAGTTGGTGTCGCCTTCTTTTTCTTCTTCTTCTCTATAAGAATGTACCTGCTCAGTGGAGCGTCATCTTCTGAGTCTGTTGAACTTGCAACCTTCTTCTTGGGCCCTCTCTTCTTCTTCTCTGGAATGGTTGCTGCCTTTTTCTTTGCGGACGTCGCAGCTGCCTTCTTTGTGGTCGACTTCTTCTCAGCTTTTACTTTCTCCGTCTTAGGAGACTTGGGAGTCTTGGGAGATGCCGGCGTCTTTCCTACCCCATTTACGGCAACGACTTTGGGAGAGGGCGGTTGGTTCTTCGCTGACGGAGAAACTGGGCCGTTCGACACCTTTTTGATGGGCGAGGAAATAACCTTGACTTTGGGTTTCAGAAATGCTTCCAATCCCACCTTAGGCAAACCCTTGTCTTGTTTCCTCTTTTTGGAGGAGCTAGGTTCCGAGGAATCAACCGACTTCCTTTTACCGAGGTTCACGACAGGACTTACCGGACTGGGCGGCACAACTCTCTTCGGGGAGACCAGAAAGTCCGAGAATTTACTGGGAAGGTTGTAGTTCTTCACGCATTCCTCGTCCACCACCCACGGGCTGTTTGGTCCCTGCCCACTACGCATGGCGTAGGAACGGATGAAGAGCTGGATGAACTCTCTCGAGGGGATTCTCTCCATGCGGTGAAGGTCAACGGCGGGAATGAGGCTGATGACCTTGGCCTCGCCAGCGATACGCACGTTGTACTTGTAAGGAAGCAGACTTGACTTCTTGGGCGTTCCTATAGCAACACAAAACAGACAGTTGTTTGCAAGAGAGAAAAAAAACAACACTAAACCATCCTCCTACGCAGGGACATCCAACGGCGAAACCGCCTGTCTGGATGTACCCTGCTTTCTCAACCGTCACTCTTAGTTCCTGTGGGCGTCGCCACAAACCAGCTCTCAGCCAACCAGAGAATAGGCCTTTCAATTTTCAAAAGGGATCTCACATATATAAGGATAAGCTCATTAACATTCATAAGCATACGGTTTTGCCGTTGGATGTCCCTGCGTAGGAGGATGCACTAAACATCCAAGGAACGATACAACAAAATTATTTTTCATTCTTGTTTCGGACAAGACTTATTTACAGTGCAACTCAGTGAAGCAAAAAACTCTTTTAAGGGTTAGCATAAAAGCATGTATGACGTCTGAAAAGTCGGGCAGTATCAGAAACACAAAATCAAAGTGTGTGGATTTGTCATACATGGAAACAAGACTTAGAGATGTGCTAAATGAAACGCTTTTTATCAAACGCTTTTTATCAATCTGTAGTCGAAATTGGAATAGCTTTGTTCTCATTGGTCCATTCCTTCTTACCCGATGTTCCTTTCCCCGTGGTGTTTTCCTTGTCGCTGGACGGAGAGCTACAGTTACTGGAGGCCTCCTCGGGGGTTGGAGCGGTCACCTTTACCACCTTCCCCTGCACACCCTTCCCTCCGATCTTCATCTGTAACGGGATGAAGAAATCAAGACTTTCATGTGAGACAGATAGCCCAGTAGGAGATGACAGTTGTGAGACAATGTAAGGACACACCAATTTAATTTGTTGATTTTTTCAGAAAAATATTGGGGCGGTCGGTCGGAAAAAAAAGTCTAGGGTGAACTTATATGACACAAAAAAACAAGGTTAGTAGTCAAGTTTTCAGCTTTTCATGGCATGATTTATCCAATGAATTTCTTCCTTTGATTTTATACCACTGGTCTGATCATATGACTGCAAAGAAGCTCTCTGATTGGTTTATCAGCAGTATGTGCCCCTGGAATGTTTTTTTTTACAGGCCTGCAATAGCAAAACCTATACTTTTTTTCTTGGGATTATATTTTTTTTTCCAAATAGGAAAAAATTGGTCGGAAATCCGAGAAGCAACAAATCAAATTGGGGTGGCCTAAGGATATCTGAAAATTTTAAGTCCTGTGAACTGTTCTAAAAGTTGTTCAGAAATAACCAATGATGTTGTTGCTGTAATCAGGGAATACATTTTCATGCCTATAGAACTAAGACGCTTCAAAATGACGAAATTAAGACCTCACAAAGTAAATAAAACATAAACAAACAAAACAAATAAATTTAAAAAAACAAAATAACAATGAGCTGTTGGAAATCAGCATGAATACTTTTTAAGTTCTCTGTCAAAACTTTTCAGAAATGAAGCCTTTTCTCTACTTCCCTACCTTAACAGACTACAATGAAAAACTGTAGGAAACATGAAGTCGTGGATCAATGAATTTGAACACCTGACGGCACACACCTGTCCTTTGTGCACCTCTACTATTTGGGGCTTAACGGCAAGT
>NC_049989.1:14600998-14632892 GCF_000003815.2 Branchiostoma floridae | reverse complement strand
CAGAAATGCGATGAAGTAAAACTTGGCTTCATCAGAAAAAAGAACGGAAAAATGACAAGGTGCCACTTCACTCCATCAGAAAAAAGAACAGAAAGGTGATAAAGGTAGTACTTGGCTCCATCAGAAAAAAGAACAGAAAGGTGATAAGGTAGTACTTGGCTCCATCAGAAAAAAGAACAGAAATGCGATGAAGTAAAACTTGGCTTCATCAGAAAAAAGAACGGAAAAATGACAAGGTGCCACTTCACTCCATCAGAAAAAAGAACAGAAAGGTGATAAAGGTAGTACTTGGCTCCATCAGAAAAAAGAACAGAAAGGTGATAAGGTAGTACTTGGCTCCATCAGAAAAAAGAACAGAAATGCGATGAAGTAAAACTTGGCTTCATCAGAAAAAAGAACGGAAAAATGACAAGGTGCCACTTCACTCCATCAGAAAAAAGAACAGAAATGCGATGAAGTAAAACTTGGCTTCATCAGAAAAAAGAACGGAAAAATGACAAGGTGCCACTTCACTCCATCAGAAAAAAGAACAGACAGGTGATAAGGTGCCACCTGGCATCATCAGAAAAAAGAACAGAAAGGCGATAAGGTAGTACTTGGCTCCATCGGAAAAAAGAACAGAACGGTGATAATGTAGTTCTTGGCTCCATTACGAAAATGAACAGAAAGGTGATATGGTGCTCCAACAGAAAAAAGAACAGAAAGGTGATAAGGTGCTACTTGGCTCCACTCCTGAGGCATTGCCAAAAGTAATAACTTTCTGTTTCTACCTGTGCATGGAGGTTTGAGACAATAACAAGGGGCAATATAACTAATTTTTCGTTTACAAATTTCTAATTTTCGAAGACCATTTACAAAGAACATACAGAGTTGCTGCTTTAACATGAACTTCAAAGAAATTACTCTTAACTCAGGACAGTTAAGTATAGAAAAGAAAATAACCTTCAGCTCAACTCTCTCCCCAATGGCAAGTTCAGTGAGCAACTTGTGGTGTGCTGCATCAGCGAGGGCCTCTAGCGGCTGAGTGGAGTGGTGCACCAACTCCAGTACTGGCTGCTTGAAGCACTCAGGGAATTCCTTCTGCAAGCTACAAGAAAAAACAATTTCATCTTTCTCTGGCAGACTCATGCAGCAAACATCATAACTAAGACGAGAATACTACCCTGTGATAAGAAAAAAATATTTCATTGTTAAAAATATACGCTTAACTGGACAGTTGAGAAATATCAATGGAAAAATTATTGAACAACAGGCTTCATGACATATAGTACAGTCATTGTCTATTCAATTCAATTCAGTTCAATTCAAATCAAAACATCCAACATTGTGGGGTTGTGTGGCGTAGCTCCTGAGTATTTAGCCTAGAACCCAGTGATCCTTGGTTCAAATACCATAGAAGCCGTTCAATTGCACACCCAATTTGACAGCATATTTTGTGCAATTACAGGGTAGTGCAATAAAGCAAAGTTATACAGTTAGACTGCACCAGTTTGGGACTGTGCTGTGGCTCTCTCCAAACATGGGGAGTAAAGTGAGGAAAGTCGTGTAAGATGTCTTTCCCAAAGGCACAAGATCGGTGACTTGGCAGGATTCAAACTAGAGACATCTCGGTCCCGAGCCGAACACGCTACCGCTGCGCAATGCAGTCTCACTTGCATTATAAAGAGACAGAAACTATTCAGGGAAATTTTTTTCTAAAATCATGATGCACCCATGGCTGTCTCCAGGACCCCATTCTCCATCCATTGACAGAAATTCACTTTCACCCTGGCCGACGAAAGAATCTTAACTTCATGACATGAAAATGTATTTTTGTAAGCTAATATATGATAAGTATAACAAACACTAGCCAGGGCTCGAAATACTTTTTTCTGCATACCTGCACTGGTGCAGGTAACATTGAAAATTACCTGCACCAGACAAATTTTACCTGCACCAGACAAATTTTACCTGCACCAGACAAATATTACCTGTTCCACTCTGATTTTAGGAATACTGAAATTGTTCAGGAAACATTATTTTATACATAGTAGGTGGTAACAGTCAATGCAGCTAATAACAATCCACATGCACCTACATCATAATGTATAAAACCCAGTACATGGACCAGTGCAGGTTAGGTGCAGGTAGACATCACATATAGGACCTGCACTAACCTGCATATGCAGGTGGTATTTTGAGCCCTGCTAGCAGATAGAAAAGTATGGAGAACAATGACATACCGCCTCAGTGAACACTGACAAGCGGCAAAGATGATGATGATGATAAACCTACCTTTGGTAAGCCTCCTGTTCTGACTGGGTGGCCTCCTGGTGAGTAAGGTTGGAGTTCCCTGTACACTGACAGGTCCATACGGACTGGTTATACTGCTGTAACCGCCGCAAGTACTCTCTACAAACACTGGTTAAGGAAAACAACTTCCATACTATCACTACATTAACATCTAATTTGCATAATGAGGGCTTATAGTTAAATATGTAGTGCTATATAGACTATTCCATTCTAATGATAGGTATGCTAATAAATTGTTTTGGGTTTAATGCCATCATTATCACGATAATAAAACAATAATCCTATAAGACATTCCATAGAGATATCTTATACTCCAACAGCTATTCTGATATCATGTAACTTTCCCCTTGTTTTCAATCTGATACTCAAATTTACAGTTTTACTTATTTATTACACCCTGCTTTCTAAATGGTATGGACCTAGCCAAATTGCCTGTAATGCAAAACAATGATCCTAAGCAATGGCAATACTAATGGCCAGATAGAGATGATGCAACAATAATATTACTGCAATGCCACAATATACAAAGGAAATCATTACCTTAACAACTACTGTTCAAGATTTTCCCAATCCTATCCTTTGAAATGTATTCCAATTAAATGTTATCATTGATGGACAAATGTCTTAGGACAATGGAAAAGTATAATGGCATTATTCTAATATTACCACAAATTATTCAAATCAAAGAGATCATTAACAGACATCTCTCATTTTGCAACACACCCTACTTCAAGTTCATTCTCCTTTGACCTTTGACCTATATTTGAATATACACTAAATCATATCATCAAACTTAAAAGTCTAATATCCACATCTTTGTTGTGAAAGTAAATGCCAAGAAAATGAATTTAAAAAATTATGTTGAAGACAAACTAGCAGATACCATCAAAAAGGCGTACAACATTGTACCAAAACGTAATCATACAATAACAGTGCACTATCATGCCATATTGCTAGTCCAAGTGCAAGTTCACGCGCAGACCCTGCCCCAGCCATAGCGCGGCCCCGTTTTGTTCCCTCCCGGGTCTATTGTGCCGAGGCAGCATCACGGGTTCCGGCTAGCTGGCCGCCCGCCATTATGCAGCGCTACGCTACGTACCCACACTGCCGGGCGGCTCTCGGGCAGAGATTTTGGGGCTCACCCCCAAACCAATCCCGCCCTCCCCCTGCTCATCACCCGGTGGTATATTACACCATAATTTTACCAGATTGCAAACCATGCGTGTGTTCAAATACAAAGGATATGATATTTCTGTACGAATACAGTTCCGTAGAGCGTAAAACTGCGCTATCATTTTATCCTACACGTCACGCAGTGTCATTTGGAACGCGCGGCGCATCGAGTATTCACCTATCCGGAAACAAAACTTGTGCAAACCAACCCCTTTTATCTGCCGAAAAGCAAATATCAGCGACATGCAAATCATTTAGATAGAAAGAGCTGTTTACAGACATTATAAATATTGTAAAATGAGAGCTGTAACTGTTTTGGTTGTTTAGAAATAAAGGTGTTTATGTGGGTAAAGACGCAGGTTACAAAACCAGCGCCGGCCAGCGCCATCTTGAAAGCTCTCGTCTCACGCAAAAGCACAAAGGATACTCCTTCGATCTGAAGGCTTCTTTCGTGTGGTCGATCACGAAAACCATCTCGTCTGGACCCAAATCCTTGAGAGGCTTGACCAAGGAAAACTGTCGGTTTCCAAGAAGTGGCATCCTGAAGGTTGGAGTTGTGGAATTCCTGGATTCACAAATGCTGTATACTACTAACCTGCTTTTCACGACCCTATTTGAAAATGGCGGGAGTGAGAAGTTTCAGCGACCGGCGATTGGTCAGCAAATGTCACATGCTGTAGCTTTGGCGACGACAAACGCGACAAGTCGTGGCAAATATCACTAACTTGAGATGTTGGGCAAATCGTCTGCCAAGTCTCAGCGAGATTGGTGCAGTAGAGCTCGAAAAATCTTCACTTCTTTACCACGTAACTTCGCACACGATCTCCCCACCGCGAAACATTGGGGTCAAAGATCAACAGACTGTACCAAAGCTAGGAATTGATCTAGGGAATAAATGAATTTTTTATATTAATCATACGGTAGTGACGTCAATAAAAGGAAACTTTGTCAAGTAATTCGTAAAATCAGCTGTCATACACATTTCCAATAAAAGTATTTACTGATAGATATTCATATTGAGCATATTTTTTTGCAAATGTGGAAAAAAGTTGCACCCCGTCAAAATTGGACTATACTGGTACATCCGGGACATTCAGCGCGAAATAAACCTTTTGGCGCGCAATTTTTGGCGAACTCGGAAGGGTCCTGTTCATATTTTTCGTTTCTTGCGATATTGTTATAGTTTTCAACCACCAACAATGGCGTTTAACCTACACGAAGGATCCATACAGGTATTTTGAACGGATAGACAGTGCTAGGACCAATGTTAGCCGTGAAATAAGCGGATTTTCTGCGTTTGAAACGTCTCTTCTAAAATTTGCTATATTTTCGATGATAACTATTTTTGCGTTGCTGTTTTTCTTTGTAGGAAATTGCGAATGGAGGAAGCCCAAAAGCACCAGTCCTGCAAGTCCTGGTAAGTTTGAAGAAAGTGGTTACAAAACGAACTCTTTGCCGTATATGCTGCGCTAAGTGTGCTTGAAAATGGTCTAGCCCGTTGTAACGTTATGCCATGCCTAGACTTGCCCAAGGAAAATGTTATGAAATTCAGGAGCATGGAGTGTTGTGCCACCATTATTGTATAGTGGTAGAAATATACAAGATATGGCAATACAATCATGAATGGCAAATAGAAATCTTGAAGTTATATGTTATGCTTGTTCCTGAATATGTACATATTTTCACCCCAGGGAATCAAGAAGATACAGAGTGCAGGAGCACAAGGGTCCGAGAGATACCGCCTACTGCTGTCAGATGGAAAACACACCCAGTCCTGTAGGTTCCTAACATAATAATGATAACAATAATAATAATATTGGGTGTATTTTGCAGCCAGTAGGTACCCAAAATGTGGGTAATGAGGCTGTTTAACGTGGTCGAGGCACCTCCTCGAGCACGGGACCCCCGTTTTACGTCCCTCCCGGAAGACGATTTCGTGGAAAGATTTGTGAGGCTACAGCAATCCGGACGTCCTTGGTTGGTCCCCCATCCAAGTACTGTCCGGACCGCACGTTGCTTAACCCTTAAACTGCAGAGTTTCAGCCTATAAAATGCTATCAGTACCAGTTTTGGCCGCTGACCTCCAAAAAAACCATAATAATCTACGTCAAGATTGAGGTTACTCAGCAAGAAAGAGAAGAAAAGAAATCCCCGAACAAGGCAGAAGTCCCTAACTTCGGGGGTTCGTGCGCTACACGTGCTCAAAGCTGCTTCTTCGGGGGAATACGCTATCCCAGATATATCCGGGCGTGGCACACTAGGTCATATATATGTGTGCCAGATATATCCGGGTTTGGCAGTTTGAGGGTTAACTTCCGAGATCGAGGGATCGGGTATACCAACGCGCCACACGGCCGTAATGTTCAATGTCTTTGAAGTGTCCTTCCGTAAGCTATTGTTTTATACAGTAGATGATTGGTTGATTGATTGATAGACTATTTTGCCCTGTAAGGCTTTGACCCCGTTCACAACAAGATTCTTAAATCATGATTCACACAGGCGCTGGATTAAAACTAATTGGCAACTACAAGGTATATTGAGGTCGCCTGAGTAAGTGCCTAATGGCTGCGCAGGCGCGCCAAACCCTTGTGATTCAGGCCCGCTTAAAGGCCGTACGAAATGTGATTGATTTTGTTAAAAAAACATCTTAAAAGGGAAAATAAACATATATTGTACCATATTGAAATAGTTATTTCGCGTTATCATTGCGAAAAATAGCTAAAACGGCCTTTTAAACAGTGCGATTTTGGCCAGCCGCCGGCGCTACCGTGGGCCCGCTACCGGAAGTGCTATGACGTCACGTTTGGAACAGCGTGCCCCCAGCCCGCTATCTTATCAGTGTCACTCGTAATGGCCGACGAAACTTTCGAGTACTTCTCAGAGTCATCTTAGTCTAGCGTGGAAGCCTTTTTTGAAGCTTTCGAGGGCGAGGAGCTAGCGGAGCTAGTAGAGGGGGCCGTGGGAGGTATTATACCTTACCGGTTTGAGCCGTACCTCGACGAGCAAGACGCAGAGCCGGCCGATAGTAGTGACTCGGCGTCAGAGGCAGAGGACGATGGCGCGCGTGGGTACGCCGCCGATGACAACATTCCCATGGATGACGATGAGAGACTCAATCATACGGAGTGGTAAGACATTATGTATGTTCTGTGGCCAAACAGTTACTCAAACTACCTGATCAATGTAAAACTTAGAACCTAGAATCGGAGGTTACTCTTTACGGGAGTAGCCGTCGCACGGAAGGCACAACATACTCCGCGATGGTTTCTGCATGCTTGTGCATAATTTGTTTACGTTCATATCCGATCTATCTAT
Organism: Branchiostoma floridae; assembly: GCF_000003815.2. Classification (NCBI taxonomy): domain Eukaryota; kingdom Metazoa; phylum Chordata; class Leptocardii; order Amphioxiformes; family Branchiostomatidae; genus Branchiostoma; species Branchiostoma floridae. The sequence continues at coordinate 14,626,112 of NC_049989.1, read as the reverse complement.
ACTGGTAATAGCAGCCCATTGTCAAAATTTACCGAATCTTCGTCATGTTTTATTGTTTTTCGTGGCTTGTATACACGTCAAGTACAGTTACTATTTTTTTCTAACAAAAGAAAACACCACCACCCCCGAAAAGAAGGGAAATTATGAACTCTACTCTAGGAAAGGACCGCATATCCTGGTGAAAATACGTTCAACCCCTTGTCTACATGTTGTCCTGATGGCGAAAGAAAGACCGGACGCAGGTGACAGCAACTCCCATGTGAGACAGCACTCGCAGCACCTTTGTAACTGTGGCCCCACTGAACAGTATGGCAGCCGAGAGTAGGATGTTTCCTGCTGCCGTTTTCCCGTAGAAGGGCTGACTCTTCCATGTCCCTGTGTGGCCGCAGTCATCAGCTGTACATGTGAGAGTCACTTTCAACAGAGTGCCTACCTCCTTGCACTTGTACGCGAGCTTCCTGCACCCACAGCTCGGGCAACTGCACCAGGTAGCAATCAGCTCTACAAGACATGCCCAGAAGGTGAGGAACACGCCATGTTTGGGTGGGGAACTGCACGGCTCCTGTTCTGCAGAGCGACTGCTACACGGCTCCTCATCCATCTCCTTATCCGTCTCCTCATCCGAGGGCTGGTACTCACTTCCTGAGTCCATCACTTCAGCAGACCGTTCTGAAGACATCGACTCGTCGTCACGGAAGTCATTATCTTCCCCTGTCACTGCCCCTCCCTTCGTCTGAGTGCCAACTGTCACCGTCATGACTGACTTACTGTTTACCTGCACACCTGCACAAAAGTATAAATAAAAAACATAAGAATTTTTATGTTTTGTACATGGTCAGTGTGAAAGTGGGATATGGTACTGAGATCAATGTTACGTCACCATCATTGTGTAAATATTGCATCTAAAACTTTGAAAAGAAACACACACACATAAAAAACAGTTTACATATTTATGCAATAAGATGACAGACAATAAACATCAGCATCTGCTCATCAAAAAAGAATGTCCAAAAATAAAGTTACAATGAACTGAAAACTAACAACAAAGAAAAACGCATAGCTTGATACCTTTCGACCGCCCACGTCCTCTGTGTTGGACAGCTACTGTCACTGATGCCGGTCTCATGGACACCTGGACACCACAGGATGCAGATTTTGCTGGTGGGCTCACCTGAATTGAGGTGTATGTATTGAAATTTTTAATTTTCACTTCAGCAGTGCACATAAGTCAGACAAATTCAGCAAATACTTTATATTGTATGACAGGGTGTGCCATTAGCAGATAATGCATAGAGTCTCAAGTACATTCAGCACTCACAACTTACAAATAACAAACCCTTTACATTTCCAAACTTACATCAGTGTCAAGGCAGAGCTCCTTTTGCCTTCTTTCGTATGTAGACATGCAGTCCTTGATTGTCTGGAATAAAAAATGAAAGCAAATTTTTTTTAGCTATAGTATTTTCCATGGTAACATATAGAGAGAGGCATTTTTAATTGCTGAAAAGTAGTCACAAAAACATATCTCCCCAACTTGACTGACTGAACTACCTGCTGTATCTGTCCACTGAATTTGCTACGACAAAAATGCTGCACAACCTACGGCCCCATAAAACAATCATAATGAGTATAACGTATTCACGTAATTTCCATCGCATCTCCCCACCACACACTGCTATATCGGTACAAATTTGGAAGAATAGAAATGAAACACACAATTCTGCAGCCTTATATAAACACCAGCTTCATAACTTGTACCAAAAACGTTGTAAGGTATCCGACAGAATTATAAACGCCCCCCTCCCCCTACCATGTATTTGGCGCACCATATCGGCGCCGCAAATCATTTTGACAAGATACATAAAAATTGACTCAAGTCTACGAAAATAGAATAGTATGACTATTTGCAAAGTACAATGTTTTTGTTCGGAACCTCAAAATCAACTTCAAAGATTTTAAAACGGCTGGATGTGAGAAATGTTTGACACCGAGTGCATATAGACCTCACCTCAGGCTCAGCTTTACGCCTCTTCTCTACCGCCTGGGATGCTCTCGGCTTTTCCGGCTTTTTTGCGGCTTCTCCTCGCGGAAAGATGGTTGGAACTGCAGTGTCCAACAAAACCCTTTTAAAGCGAACATCAATCCCAAACGATGCCCTCCGAGCTGGTTCGGTTTTGTAGCACTCGGGCACAAAATGCGCGGAACACAGTCGAGACCAAATTGTGGGAGACCAGTTGGCTCTAGTGCGAAGAACTTGCTTGATCCACTGCTCCCTGTAAACAGGATTGTCCGGAAACTTGTGGAAACTGATACCCTTGTTCTTGTCTGCGGAGTTTGAACAATATCCCGCAACACACCGCTGAGGCATGGTTGCTACAATCCGGGATACAAACAAGAAATACTGCAGCAAACACTATGCGTAGCTTCCCGCCATATTTGTTGTGGGAGAGTCATGTCTGCACGCGTTCCAAATGCTACGTCATTTCCGGTCTGTAGGCGGCCGGGAATCGCGATGTCCTCGTCAGTGGCGGGACGTTCAAAATGTGCAAATATCACGATTAATGTTCACATATGGCGTAAACATGCATTTCAACGTAAAAATACAGCTATTTTTGCATCTAGTGCGAAAATGTACCATTTTTATTTCGTACGGCTCCTCACAGTTTTAGCCCCTGGCTGCCAAGAGAGAGTAGTCTGCCCACCCAATAACCTTCAAATAACCAATAAACCTGAAAATGGCCCGGGTTAATCTTAATATTTGAAGCGTAATATAAACACATCATAAAAACAATCAGTTTGGTTGTTGAATGTATACAGTACATGTATTTACAGACAGACAACAGCCTCACAGGCAACTACTGGATGCCTGAATGGTGCGGTAGTTAAGCCAAGGGTATCTTTTTACAACTTGTTTTGAATAATGGTCTTATGTAAAGTTTGCTCATTGTACATGATTGCTGAGTATGGTCATCTGTTACATGTGTCTGAATTGTACTGGTCAGAGACTGTTCATAACACAATACTTGTTGCCATGAACTGCAGCTGCCATGCTGGCCACCCAGCAGAACAGCCTGGTGCATTCTCAGAAGCTTCAGCAGAACTGTGTGATCCGACTGGAGAAGTACATCTGTAACACCATCCAGGACAACAGGTAAGGTACCAAGTAAAGGAGGGAGGATGCACAGTGTCTTTTAAAATAGCCAGATAGCACTAATCTCCAAGCAGATCCTACAATGGCATATTACCAATGATAATATATATAGATATTACCAATGAGTGTAGTCAGCCAAGAGGTGTCCATTTACCATGCCCCGGTAGCAAAACACACTTCTAAGCTGGCTTTACTCCTCTGCCAGCTTTTGATACTATCTTATGCTACCGTAGGATTTGCTTGGAGATTAAGATAGAACTTGCTCAAGCAACTGGATGTGATTTTGGTGGATACGGTTAGACATTTCAGGTAGCATCCACCACCTTTCCGGATTTTGGCAGTGATGGTGAGCAAGATTAGTTATCAGCATGTTCCGTGTTCGACAAGATTTCCATTCAAAATCCACGGGACGAAAAAAAATTCAGGCTAGCCAGAACACTGACACACATTATTGAAACACAAACATGAGTGCAATGTCATGTAAAGTTCAAAGACCTGTTCATAAATTTTTGCCATCTGTTTGAATTTCCAGGCGTGTCCTGATCATGCTGGAGGTCCAGGTTCTCGGCAACCCTGGGAACAAGATCAAGAACCCCACACCTGTCAATCAAACTGGAGGTGGCACTGCCCCAGCTCCTGTGCAGAATGGTGAGCAAGCCTTAAAGACAGCTTTGAAAGCTAAACTTTAAACAGAAATACAATAATCATGCATTTTCTTAACCTGATTGTTCCCTTGGTACATGGGTACCATGTCTTGGTCATTCTCTTTTCAGTAGGTCATGATTTGGATAGATTTCTGGAATTCTTGCAATGATGTTCCTTATACTGGTCAATGGTAGTCTTGTTAACAATTGATGAATAGATCATACAAGTGTTAAAACGCTATTCCTTCCTCACTTATGAATGAAACATTTAACAATTTATAATTAATTTTCATAGAAACATTTCAAATACATTTCTATCTTACTCTTTTATCACTAACATTTGGTAATATGATTCCTGTAAAAGTTCAAAAAGGAAATAGATAGCAGTAATTCTTTAATTCAAGATGAATTTGCACTACTAACAGTTACTACTGTTCATCTTAGAAACTAGTGAAGTCAAATTTGAAACTTGATAAAAGTCATTTTATTCTCAATGTTCCTCCATGTTTTGCTAACAAGGGTCTTAAAGTTTAACCCTTATCACACCGAATTAGCATTTTGGCTAACACTAGTTGTCTATTAGTTATGGGGTTAGTGCAGGGTTAACCTGGTAAACTTGTCCTCTCTCACTATGACAGCATTCGGCAGCTCCAATTTTGGGCATGGCCGTCGACCTCTGACCTCTGTCCCACAACCCTCCTTCTACAGAGGTAGATGACTACAGCGAAGAACATGTTCAGTTCTGTTCATGTTGATGTTTCTGCTTCTGTTCTGCTTCTGTTTCTGTTCTGGCTGTTAACTTTTGTTTGAAAGCAGCTAAAACAGTTCAAGCTTTCTTGTTACTGCTTTTATAGTACCTATTTGCCACTAAAGGCGTTCTGTTCTATGGCTGTTTTCATCCCATATTGTTCAGTATATAGTTTACAGTATGTTGACTTCTTGCTGTTGACATTTGAAATGCATTCTGCTGCTGCTGCTCAAAATACACACATTAAAAGGTTTGCAGAAAGAGATGTGCTTTTTCTGGTAAGCTAGCCTATGATGTTTGTTTTTTTTGTCGAACACAAAAATATGACAATGCAGTCTCACTCTCCAGAATTAAATTGCAGATAAAAGAAATGTTGACTATTTTGAACCCTACTGCTATAAGCATGGTTAAAAGTTGTTCTTGTGAGGTATGTGACTAGAAAAAAAGTTTCTGATAGGAGTTTTCTGTTGTTTTACCAAAGGAGGAGCCGCTCACGCGGTAAATGGCGGGATGAATCGCTCAGGGAACCCGGGAGCTGGCGCACGGCCCAACCAGGGTGCCGCGGGGTCTTCCTTCTACGGTCGCAGTAACGTCACAGCCTCTCCAGGCACCCCTGGTAGGGGCAAGCCTACACCTATTGCAGGCCTGAACCCCTATCAGAACAGGTAAGTCACTAAGGTCACATCAGGTATATGTTGTGGGCGACATCTAAGCACGCATTTTCGTCATTTAAAAAGGAAAAATTCTCTCCCCTCAGGGTTGAACAAGTTTTCTAAAATCCACTTGTCCTATCGGGCAAGCACATAAAAAATGTACTTGCCCGAACCAATTTTTCACTTGCCCAAAATTCAAATGTCACTGTTACTAGTATATGCATTTTCACTTCCAGCAATGGAATTCTCTGTAGACAATTTCTTGATGTCATGACTGTAAAAAGTAACAAGTATATCAAAATTGCACTAAAATCAATGGAAAAATCTTCCTTGCCCGATCGGACAAGTGGGATAGAACATGCACTTGCCCGAACAGCACTTTCACTTGCCCTGGACAATAGGGCTAGTGCTGGCTAGTGGACTTGTTTATCCCTGCCCCTCCATAGATGGTCAACATGACAAGAAAATACTAAAAATGAAAAATTTTGTCTGTTCTAATCCCCTATGTTTCTTTATTTGTTAAAAGGACTTGATTTCATGGTAGAGGGAAAAAGCATTTGCAGTGTTTGAATTTTGTGTTGTGCACAGATAGAGGCTATTACAGAATATCTATTGTTCTTGGTACAACCATTACATGTTGGAGAGGTCACTGGAAAAACCTTGAACTTAAAACTCACCATAGATATTACAAGATTTACTGTATTATGATGAGATCTAAAGTTCCTAACTAAAGTCCAGAAACCCATACTTGGTCATTTTGCATCGTACAATGATACTTGACATTTTTTAAAGGTGGACAATCCGTGCCCGTGTGACAAACAAGGGCAGTATCCGGACCTGGAACAACGCCCGCGGGGAGGGGAAGCTGTTCTCCATGGACCTTCTGGACGAGTCGGTACGTGTGTAGCGAACATAAATACTAGGACGTCAGAGTTTTCTTGTACAATTTGCTGTAACCAGACAATTATACATGTAACAGTATAATGTTTGAATCAAGTGTATGTCTACCGTGTAGTCATGAATGATTGTTTTTCAGGGTGAGATTCGAGCCACAGCCTTCAACGACCAGTGTGACAAGTTCTATGACCTGATCGAAATAGGCAAGGTAGGGTTTCAAGGGACATTCCATATCCATAGACTGGATATTCATAGTTAGTAAGTTCTGTTGTAGTATTGTTTGAATGGGTAATTTGTTGATTCAATTAACAGTGATAAGGTGGTATAACTGCTGAAAGTGTGCAGAAAATTCTACTTCAAAAAACATGTTAGCTCTTAAAAACAAAATGCATAATTTTTTGCTTCTGACTGAGCCATTAGTTCTCAACAATTCATAAAATTGAGGAATTATTTTATTATATACATATTGAGTGAATCTACCTCATTTGCACTTTTTCAGCATGTTTAATTACTTTAAATGCATTTAAGTTTGCGGGGATTTAATTTAAAAAGACTTTTCACAATGGTTTTAAGTTTGCAGTAGCACCATGCACTATAGTCTCTTACTGCCATGGAAAAATGTTCCCGGTGGTTTTAAGTTCGCGGTGAAGCGGCCACCGCGAAAACTGCGAACATTAAACCACCGCGAAAGTTTCTGCATTTCAGTATATTGGTTTGTTAATGAAGAAACAGACTGTCGGAAAAACATATTGAAAATTGTATCTTCCATCCATAGGTGTACTTCTTCAGCAAGGGGAGTCTTAAGACAGCCAACAAGCAGTACACATCCATCCAGAATGACTACGAGATGTCCTTCAACAATGACACCACCGTGGTACTGTGTGAGGATGAGGCAGACCTCCCCTCCATCCAGTACAACTTTGTTCCCATAGAGAAGCTGGAGGAAATGAATCCAAACACTATCATTGGTAAGATCCCTTGGCCTAGGAAAAAAAAGATAATATAATTCTAGTTTCCAGACCTACCCTAGAAACACCTGCTGATCCTAGCCTAAGGTGGGCAGTGGAGTCACATAGTTTCCAGTTAGAATTTTTATTCAGCCCTCTTCCCATTCAAGTAAAAACTGCTTGTTCTACCTGTGTATATATCTTATGAAGGATAAACGTATCCACAGATTTGTAACCATCATACACAAAATTTAAGTTTGACATTGAGAATATAAGTGCCCTCATACTTTTCATTTATCAAAATGTATTGTTTGGGCCAAAGAGAAAAAAATTATTGAAACGACTGAAACAGGAACTTTTTTGCATTGCCGCGCCAGCGGCAATGCCTTATGCCAGCTTTCTTCCATGGTTGGATCAATGGACGGACCTTTTAACCCAGCCCTTCCAAAGCCCCTTCCAAAGGCCCGTTTTTAATGGGGGTATAACAAAATCAAAAAAGAAAGAAAACTAGACAAGAGAGACAAGACGTTTTTTCACTGTTTTCATTTTTTTTTTTTACATCATTTCAAAGAACATACAAGAGAAGAAGGAAAGAAAAAGGGATGTGTCAAGCTACCCACAACAGGTTACTTGTCCGCCGAGCTCCCACCAACCCACTCCAAAGGCCCTTCTTTCCTTGCCGAGTTTCATGGCTTAGTTAGACAATGGTACATTCCAGGCGAGTATTAAAACGCTCTTCTAGACGCATGTTACTGTATGTGGTCCAGCGTAATAAATCTACGCTTTAACTCACCATGTTTATATAAAGATATATCACAAATTGCATCAGCAGGAACTTATTTTGTAATGAAAAATAATGCATATTGATTGTGGGTCAAAAAGTTTTACAAAACCTGTTTAATGTGCCAATAATTCATGTGACATAAATTATGATAATGAGGTAAATTTCCAATATCCCCTTTTGCTGCATTTCCTACTGAAGAAGCTAGGTGTCGCTCTCAACAGTTCAGTCATAAAATACGCGGCAATGCACAGCTTTTCTTAAAAGATTTCTTGTTTTCCTAGGCCTGACTGGTTTGTCTATCCAAGCAGGTTTAGACCAGGTCATTGGCCCAATTGCCCAGGGCAAGTGATAGTGACAATCTGGCAAGCGCATTTCTACCGTACCTGCACCATTGGGCCAGTGCAATTTTTCCATTAGTACAGTTTTTTTAGTGGAATAGCTATTGGTCACATACTTTAAAGTGCATTTTCTTCTATTTGAAAGATAAAAGTATTTCCTTGTTGCAAGTAAAATTGCATATTAATATGTTTGGGCAAGTAGATAGAATTTTAGTAAGGTCTGAATATTTAACAAATTCTAAAAAATGAAGTCTTTTATTTTATTTCTCAATGTGCTACAGCCAGCTCCTCACATATAAAGTGGTACTTTACGTGTAACTGATATCCAGTATTCAATCTGAATTGATTTATTTGATGAATATTGAGTAATGATGAAACTTGCAGGTATTAGTCTGTCTAGCTTAAGGTGCGCTCCCACCGCACTTGTGTCAAGCTTGTGTCACTGCGGGGCTCGTTCACTTCGTCACTGTTTCTTTTTTTCCTCTGATCTCTAATAATTTAGATATTGCGTATTACATAAAAGTTTGACTTAGAAGACGACAAAATGCACAAAAAGTAAGAAAATTCGTTCTTTATCTCTGAACTTCGTTGAGTATCTTTCAAGCCCCACAGTGACGCAAGCTTGACACAATTGTGGTGGGAGCGCACCTTTAGTCATTGTGCCTACCAGTATACAAAATTGCTGAAGAATTAAACTTTTTATGTAGTCAATATACTTACCGCATATTTCTATCCTCTTGACAGACCTGATTGGTGTCTGTAAGAGCTACGGAGAAGTGACGACGATCACGACGCGACAGACAAACAGGGAGGTGAACAAGCGCGACTTACAGGTCGTGGACATGTCGGGCAAACAGGTCAACCTGACACTTTGGGGAGGCGAGGTAGGCATTAAAAACACACATTTATGAAAACCTCTGTATATTGAAGGATGTCTGTATCCACAATAACAACATATAACAGTTACAAGTGGTTTGTGCATTAAAGAGGATATGATTCTTTTTTTGGTGACACCTCAAGGGTGAAGGCTTTTGTTCATACTTTGACCAGCGCAATTCTTGTTGCAGATTGTAGTGAATGTAATGAGTGAAATCTAAGCACATCATTTAGCTTGAATACTGTGAATGCATTTAAATTTGCAGGGATTTAATTTGATGGTAGCGGGAAAAGGGATTATTTGCGATGGTTTTAAGTTCGCGGTAGCACCATGCACTGTGGTCTCTTACTGCCATGGAAAAATGTTCGGGGTGATTGTAAGTTTGCGGTGAGTTGGAAACGTGAAAACTGCGAACATAAAAGCACCCGAAAATTTCTGCTTTTACAGTGAGGCCTAGGAAAAAAAATGTTGTGTTTCCTGTTTCCCTACCTACCCTAAAAAAACCTGCCGACCCTAGACTTTTTTTTTGGGTGGGCAGTGGAGTCACATAGCTTCCAGTTAGAATTTTTGTTTAGCCTGCTTCCTATTAAAGTAAAACACTGCTTGTCCCATCTAATGAAGGATAAATGTATCTATCATGCACAAAATTAAAGTTTGACATTGAAAGACAAGTGTCATCATACATTTCAGTTTACTTTGTTCAACTGTATTGTAAATATGTATCATTAGAATTTTGGCCAGCCTAAAAAAAAATACAGGAAAAAAAAGATAATCCCTACCTACCGACCCTAATTTTTTCAGGACTGAAACAGGAAACACAACATTTTTTTTCATAGGCCTGATTGAACATAGTACACAACCTCATCTTTCAAAGATTTCAACAGCTAGTCTAACTGCTGTCTTCATCTGTGTAAAAATGAATGGTGCTAATAAGAAAACTATGTTCAAGTAATTTACTAAGCTTAGATAATGTTTTGCATTCTGTGACATATTTTTGGAACTTTTATTCCTTCCATACAGGCCGATAAGTTTGATGGGTCCTCGTCCCCAGTCGTCGCCATCAAGGGCGCCCGTTTGTCGGACTTCGGCGGACGTTCCCTCAGCACCGTGGGTTCCAGCACAATCATGATCAACCCAGACATTCCTGAGGCCTACCAGCTCCGAGGGTGGTAAGAAACTTTGTGTCATACAGTAGTAATATTATTGTTGCAGGACTTTCACTCTTGCCAGAGAAGCCGTAAGTTTATCATGCTGCTCCATGTACTTAAACTTCCTCTCTTTGATACATTCTTACAAGTCATTGAAACATTTCATGTCCTCTAAATCAGCAAATGTTGTGATCGAAAAAGATGCAGTCCCAACTTCTAGGGAAGAGCAAAAAGTTACACTAGAAATCTAATTTGCTGTTGGAAAGATTGCAGTACTGTAAAACCTGCCCAATTGACCACCTCTTCAAGTTGACCATGGCAACCGCTTTTTCTTATCCCTTATAGCTGCCTGCCCAAAGCTGACCTATCTAATGCACAGGAAGTTGCAAACGCACATGGCCCAATCCCTGCTCATAACAATTACATTGTTTTCAATGATGTTTTTGATGACAACTAGCAAGAAATCAAAGTTTAATTGGCAAGCTGTCTATGTAATATGTTATTAAAACACTTTGACTTGAGTGGTCTTTTTGAGCAGGTTAGACTCATCTGACATAGATTATGGGGTAAGGTAAGAACAGAATCTGGTCTTTTAGCCCAGGATAGCTTTTCCAATGCAGAGTATATTATTTCTGTAAACCTACACCTCCCCCCCTTATACCCAAGGTATGACAAGGTGGGCTGTAACGCAGAGGCACAGTCCATTTCCACCGGGGCAGGGGGAGGGGCAGGACGTCCCACCAACTGGAAGAGCTTCCAGCAGGTGAAGGATGAGAACCTGGGTACAGGGGAGAAGCCTGACTTCTTCACTACCAAGGGAACCATTGTCTTTCTGAAGAAGGAGAACTCCATGTACCAGGTCAGTAGTTTTAGTGTCATAGAAGGTCTCCAAAAAGTTTGGTATGTTTGTTTGTCTGATCCATTGTTTATACATGAAAGCTCGAATCGGCCTGCAGGCCGCTTTTCATTGAGGTCATGAGGGAAGAGGTAAGGGTCAGACAAAGTATATAACAGAGATACAGTTTACATCCTTTACAGTTTTTGCTCATGTTATTTTATGGGGACAAGGATCTACAAAGTAAGTAGTTAGTGGATTGACTTAGAAAGCTGGCTTCAACATCTACAATGTTACTCAACACAGCAACTTGATAGATTTTATAAATGGCCAAATGATTCAGACAGTTTTCGCCATCCGACTATTATCCGAAACTCTTAATAAGTTCTATGAAGTTTCTTGAGTCACTTTTGTACTGTGTATTTTACACACACAAACCCATGCATTTTGTATCATTGATGTAGAATGGTGTATATGTAACACTAGTTCAACTTTTTCCGCGGGGTAACATTTATCTGTTGTATAGAAAATTGGAGTATTCAGTGAAATCAAGTAAACAGACCGGTGATTCAGACTGGAATGCTATGAAAATGTTGCAATCTGAAACCAACGGCCGTCGGCTAGATGTCCCTAAATACCTCGTTTTTAAAAACAACGGATATAGGTTACCATGTGGATAAAGGTAAACTGCTGTTAAAGGTTTGTAAATGGCAAACCTTCCATAGATCTTGCATAATTATGATTGTATCTTGCTATTTGTCTACCCAGGCCTGCCCTACACAGGATTGTAACAAGAAGGTGGTGGACCTACAGAATGGCTTTTTCAGCTGTGAGAAGTGCAGCAAAGAGTTCCCCAACTTCAAGTACAGGATGATCCTTAGTGTACGTAGTCATGCTTTTTGTTTATTTACAACAAGATATTTCCAATACTCATCTACCCTGACCAAATTTTGTACAATACTTGACAACAGCCCAAGTGAATATAGGCACTTTTCATAACATAGTTAACAACAGTAGACTTGGTTTCACACCAATTGTTTTCTCCTGTAGGCTAACGTTGCAGACTTTAGTGGCAACCAATGGACAACATGCTTCCAAGAAACAGCAGAAACCATCCTGGGACAGAACACAGAATACCTGGGCAACTTGAAGGATCAGGTAAATTTGGGGACAGTGGTGCCCTCTGTTAATATTGTAGGGAACTACAAGTAAATGATGGTAGCAACAAGGCAAGCAGAGACAACAGACTTTGCCCCTATCAAACATACAGACTGACATGAAAATAGCTATGCTTAACGACCTTGGGATAAAACAGCTTAAATGCATAAGAACATTAAATTTCTGTTTGCTGTTTTGCAGGACGACACAGCCTATGATCAGGTCTTCACTGAGGCGAACTTCAAGTCGTACATTTTCAACATGAGGGTCAAGATGGACACATACAATGTAAGAATGTCTTACAATCTTTTCATTATACAATATACTATTATACTTGCCTTCTTCCTTAGTCTTAATGTGTAAGAATATATTGTTATTTATGATTGTTGTTATGTAGACCAGAGTAAGTTTGGGGAAAATTTCTGTTAAGGTATGAGTATTATCCAATGCTAGTTTTTTTTTCTCCTGTTACACTTTCACTTATTCCACCTGTGTGAATAGGTTAGTTGTAGCTTGTCTTACTGAGATCATGTTGCATTTGATTAAAAGTCAGTCAACCAAACAAAGTTACTTTGCTGTTGAGTTATGTATAAAAGCCAAAAGATCAAGTTCTTGTTTAAAAATATTCCCATTTTTTCGCAGGACGAGTCTCGTATCCGGTGCATCTGTAACGGCATTCAGCCATTGGACTTCAAGGAGTACAGCAAGAAACTCATCAATGACATCAGGCAGATGGCACTGATGTAAACTCACACTCAGCCAACACATGTGTTGTATTGATATCTATCTGTTCAGTATAAATCTAGGGGTGAAAGTGTGTCATGGGGTATGACCAACAGGGCTCGAAATACCACCTGCATATGCAGGTTAGTGCAGGTAAAATTGGAGCTGTGCAGGTATATTTGGTGTCTACCTGCACCTAACCTGGACTGGTCCATGTACTGGGTTTATACACAAATGTCCAATAATGTAGGTTCAAATGTTCTCTGATGCATTGGCTGTTACCACCTATAAAGTAAAAATGAAAAATAGCAATGGTTCCTGAACAATTTTAGTATGATCCATACTACCTAAATTCAGAGTGGTGCAGGTAAAATTTGTCTGGTGCAGGTAATTTTCAATGTTACCTGCACCAGTGCAGGTATGCAGGAAAAGGTATTTTGAGCCCTGACCAAGAAAAGGTTTATGCTAACTTTCTTGTTCCATTTGGACATTGAACAATATTTGTACACCACCACAACAAGTTGTAATGACATTGGTTCTTGCCCAAAGCAAAGGACTCTGAGATATGGTTGTACTTGTACAGTAATGAGAGAGAGAGAGAGTAATGAACATGTTTAGGAGACTTTGTTGAGAAGAGATAAGTCACATTGTGACATTGAAAAATGACTTCAACTGAACAAGATTGTGGTTGCTTTGTGTATGCATAAAAGATGAAAATTTAGAGGCTTACATTTACAACCAATGACAAGAGTGTTGTCTACGTGTCTAGTTCTTTTGTCTAACGTGGAAAAATATGAAGATATTTTGAAAGATTATCATTGGTTACTACTTAACTTTCTGTTTGTTATTATGTAGAAAAATAGCATCTACATGTGTATTACAAAAGATGTGCGCTGTTAAGTTCTTATCATAACTAGTATTAACAATAATATTATTATAAAGAGACTAATAAAACATTCTGCCAGATAGGCTATTATGCAGGTTCCGGGTCGTTTCCAAGCAGCTTGGATCAAAAAGTGTTAAAAAATGATAGTTTTTGGGTCCAAAATTAAAACTTTACTACATATTCTACCCAAAATAAAGAGGCAACAGACGATACCAATAGGTTTGTCGGAAAGCGGCAGTAAACGCCCTTCCACCATGTTGATTAAGTTTCGCGTCCTACTGAATCTGTCGCCCTTTGGCCTGAGGCTGTCCACCAACCTCCGAAATCGTAAAAGAAACTCTGTTCCGATTCCTGTAGATCAAACTTTGTTACTGTTTGTTTCATGATTTCTCTCCTAATAAGAGTATGACAGACAGACAAAAAATTGCGTATTTTATGGCTAAACATGTTCAAGTTTACTTTGTATGGTTGAGCATTATTGTAACCTTCATCAGTTGAATAAATATTTTCTTCCTTGTATCTTTACTTATTTTTTGTTCCATGTTTGCAAGATATCACACTTCTGATTTGAGTACCTTATTAGTTTTAAGACAGTTAAAGCTATGCTACGTAATATTTGGACAATACAAAAAGTAGATTTTCCTGCCATGGGGACAGTGTAGACAGAGAAAGGGATCAGTATGACAGTATGTGTTACAATGGCCTTGTGGTTAGGGTAGTTGACTCAGAACCTACAGGTAAGAGTTCAAATCCCCAACAGATTCTCTTTTATGCCCTTGGGAAAGGCACTTATCTCCAATTAGCTGACTCAGGTGTAAATGCTTCAACTTTTGGAGTCCTGTGTTTGAGTACTCTCCAAGCAGAGGTTGGTGGGAAAAATCATGACTTTTTCCTTTCATAATTTTTTTTTTTTTGACCGGCCTTCCCACCAACAGAGACAGCTCAAGTGCTACACTCAACAAAAAGGTCCATCCTCTTGCATGTAGATATGCATCTCTTACAGGTCTTGTGTTGCACCATGACCCAGTTTACAGGATATACACTACAATTTTTGCAAACAGAAACAGACATGTACAGATTTAAGATATTGCCGATAAATTTAATCCATTGTACATGAAGAGCTCAGTTTCAAAATGCCCCTAGCCCTTCAAAAAGTTCTTTGACATTTGCCAGAAGTTATCCAAACAGCAGTAAAATCGATAAGTGGTGTAACATATAACTTCATACGTCCATCCTAATATATTTTATCACTGTAGAGCAACAAATCCATCACAGCTTCCCGCCAAAATATAAATAATCGGGGTTAAAGTTCAAAGGCCAAGCTGTCATCCGGGAATGTGACCTTAGGGAGTACCGGAAGCCAACAAACGATGGATTGACAGTAAAATCCGCAGACGTCTTCCCTTTGTTTTAAACTTCAGCAAACACTTCTAGAGACTCCCATTTCTTGCCGTATCCTTGATAGACGACAACGTAAAGGTGGCAGGATTCTCGGAGAAGTGGTCGGTGTCTGGGGAGGGCCGGAAGATGCCGTGGCTCACCCTCAAACGGGCGCCCAAGACGTTCGACGTCCGTGTCACCACCATGGACGCCGAGATGGAGTTCAGTCTCGAGGTAAGAACGACCACGAAAAGTCTCTCATACAATCCACGACTTATAGCCACAGTATGACACAGACTGTACGTTCCAGCCCCAATACAGGAACTAGAACCCTAAAGTTTTCTTCTGCCCCCCTCCCCCTTCGAACGGCACAGTCTTCCCGACTCTGCGCTTGGTAACACGTGAAGAATTTGAGCGGAATTTCCCCGTGACCTGTGTGTGTAGGTGGGGAGGAATGTCGGTACGACGTAAACATCAAGGCAAACAACAATGAAAAGCAGAACAAAAATTATAACGTTAGAAGCCCTGAATCACAGGCTATATAATAGGTTTGTTTATGACGAGTATACCCAGGGGTGAACAAGAAGGCTGAAGAACCTATAGGATATCTCAAACAAAAGCTAAACATAACCTCCTTCACTACATACACCCCAAACAACAATGAAAAGCAGAATAATAGAAGTCCCAAATCACTTGAACATTAGGCTATATGAGGGTCTGCATGGGGGGTCATGGTAACGCTTAACGGTAAATTCAGGAGGCCCGGTAACGCTTAACGGTAAATTCAGGAGGGTTTACAAAGCATACCTGTAATGATTGACGCGCAGTCCTATTCGTACAACGCTAGATTAGGTTATCTCAATGGGTGAAAATATCTGACTGTTATAAATGACATTGTGAGAAGGAAAATGTGCCCAGAACCCGGGTGAATGACAGGGACAATGTCCGCTGCGTCATTGATATTTGCTTCCCATGGGGCAGTGTTCTCGCTACACAGACGGCGACAGTAAATTTCTTATGGGGGGGGGAGATATGATGTTGCAGACAAAATTTTCAGCACATGGAGCGCCAAAGGCGCGACGCATCCTAGGGGGGTCCGGGGGTATGCTCCCCGGAAATCTTTTAAATCACGACCCTCTGAAATGCTATTTCCTGCATATTTCGGCAGACTAATTTAAGCTAGCTTAATGGCATTTTTCGTCAAGATTATACATGGTTTAAGCTTTGACCTCCACCCCGACATCTTTTTGACCATTTCGAGCTCGGAAGGCACGAGACGTTGCAAAATAAGTCCGGCGAAATTTCAAAATTTTGACTGTCTGAAGCGCCATTTCCTGCATGTTGAGGACAAATTTTGCTGGCGGAGGAAGCTGAATTAAATGACATCAAAGTTTTATTAGAGAGAAAAGTTTTTTGGGCAACGATCCACGCACCCGACATATTTTCGCCATGTTGTCGTGAGCGCCAAAGGCGCAAGCCGACGCATCGCAAGGGAGGTCCGGAGAAACCTCATTTTCTGGCAAATTCTGCATTCGATTTTGTATATTTTGTGCCTGAAACTAAGCTAGATTTGACACTGAGATCTCTATGAGTGAAAGGGTTTTTGAGGGCGACGCTTCCGCGACATATTTTTACTACCAGTGCCGAAGGCCGGGGGACCGGGAAATTTTGAAATCTGGACCCTCTGAAACGCCATTTCCCACATAATTTTTCAGGGACTCTGTCCGGCATTTGACTTCGTGACTTGTTACGAAGAATTTCTTGGTAACGTTTAACGGTGAATTCGGGATAACAAATAACGATTAACGTTGAATTAAAACGACGAATAACGGTTCACGAAGAATATACCGGTAACGATTAACGGTGAATTAGAGCAGGTCGGTAACGATTAACGGTGAATTAAAATGGCTCGTAACGCTTAACGGAAAAAGGCATGCAGGCCCTCCTATATTCATGTGTTTATGATGAGTACATATGATGAGTACAGTTCAAAGCCTGGAATAAACTTCGAATTCCATCTGAGGTAGTTACCCAGACCACAGTGAACTGTTTTAAGAACAAGATCGCCGAATACATAGAGGCCAAGATCGTCGGAGGAGCGTCAGTGGGCTTCCACTAGTTCCAGCTCCTGACTGCAGAGACATGGAGTCTCTGTGGTACAGGTAAATTCAGGTAAATATGTAGACGTATGTATTTCAGGTGTAAACAAGTAGGCTAAAGGATGATATCTCAAACAAAAGCTAAAATTAAAATTTTATAATTAAACTCCTTCACTACATACACCCCAAGCAGGTCATGTTCTCACCCATACTTCATCAGTTCATTATCTCAACATCACCCAGACTTGGGTCATGCTATTTACTTGAAAATCTTGCTGTCATTTGCATGAGCTTGGAAGCTCGGAAGCGCTACCGAAAGGTAACCGAAACGCCCCTGAACATGACCGACAACACTTCGGAAGATTTTGGGGAGTGTTGCCGATCATCCAAGATGGCGGTCCGGTAGTTTGAACAGTGAGAAATGTTTGTAACAGGTCGGGTTGTGGAGTACTTAATGGTTTTTGAAGACGGCTAACCCCCCGTCCAGGGAAGCCAGGGACGTGCAAAAACTGGAGCAAAAGGGTATCTTTTTGAAGCAGATACGCAAAAACCGTTATGGCCATTGGAGGTCGCCCCGACTCTGTATAGAATACAACGTCTAATGTATTACAAGTAAATACATTTTCTACAGAGTCGCCCCGGCTAGAGCTGGTTCTGACATCATGGTAGGACCTGCTTTTGTGTAATCATGATCATCATCATCATCTGGTGTATTTTGCCAGCCACTAGGTACCCAATGTGTTGAGTAATGAGGCTGTTTAATGTGGTCGAGGCGCCTCCTCGAGCACGAGTTTTACATCCCTCCTGGAAGACAATTTCGTGGAAATCTTCGTGAGGCTACAGCAATCCGGTCGTCCTTGGTTGGGGGGCTCCCATCCAAGAACTGTCCGGGATCGGATGTACCTACACGCCATATCATGTTTGAAGTTGCTGCTAAAATTGCTGATTTAGGGACTGTACGATATTTATCAGGGGGGGAGGGCTGGTGCGTTAGGGGGGGAGGGCCATGTTAATTTTTTTTGAGGTGGGGGGAGGGCCATGTTAATTTTGTTGAAATAGGGGGAGGGCCATGTTAATTTTTTGGAAAGAATTGTTTATACTATTTTTTGTTTTTATATCTTGACATGGCCCTAAAACTGATAAAATAAGCCTTCTGAATAGCCTAAAATGCAAGAGCTTCTGGGGGGCTTCGCCCCCCTAGGTCCCCCAAAGTGGCGCTGCCCTGGACCAGCGTTCCCGCCAGGCATACGTCATTCCGTCTCCGGACTTATTTTTTTCTGGAAAGACGCACTCGGCTCGGCTGAGTTTCCCCAAATATTTAAGTTACAAAAGCGGTGCGCGGTAAATATGTGAAGAATCCAAAACTATACACTTTATTTTTTATTTACAACATTTCTTTTGTTTCAAAAGGACAAAATTTGCGGCAGAAAAGGGGCCGCAATATTGTTGTCAAGCGTCGATCGAGTCGGCTGTGCACTCGCATTGTCGTCTGTGGCACATGGCGCGGCACGCCCCCCTCCCAAGACGGACTGTCGATCGCAGCGCCCAGCACGTTGGGACGTCTTTTCTGGCTACTCCTTCAAGGCTACACCGGCACTGATCACTGCCAAAGACGCAGCAGATCACCGTCCTTCGTATAATGTATAACGTTCTTGGTCTCTATGTAAAAAGCAATTCAGCGGTGAGCCAAAGATTTCACGCCGAAAACGGGGTTACCTGAGGTCGCACGAAACAAACGCACGCTCGTGGAAAATGACGGCGCGGCCTTGTAAAACCCGACCGATTCGATAAATGACAAATTTTAGTAAAATCATCGGGCAAAATAGAAAAAAAGACACAAGGTGTGATGGCGCCGTTATTTTATCCTCTGGAAAAACTACTAGCATTTGATGCAGGAGGGCGCAACATCGATCGCACGAGGTAGGCATTCTTTATTCAATGTCGGAAAAAAATTGGCAGGATTTTTCCATGGGCTGACGAACTCACTGGCTAGAGCCCTGTTTGGAAGCATCAAAAACCCAAAGTTTTCATATAGACATGACTGGACAAATAATACCCGGGCCAGATCACGGACTGCTGATTCCCCGAGCTTATAGTTATAACATATTTTTGGGGGAGGGCGGACGTCGATTACTGAAAAACGGGAGTAAAAAAGGCAACCGGCATCCAATCTCAAGGGCATAATTTTCCTCTCAAATTGCAGGAAATTCTGTTTTAGAGGGTTTAATAATACAAATTTTCCCGGGGGAACATGCCCCCCGGAACCCTGCCCCGACGCTGTGAAAAAATCCTGGCGAGAACACTGGCGCCCTTGTGCCCTGACGTCTATATATTAAGATTATTTTATCGGTTGTTTTTCTACCCGTTTGATTATGCCTGTCGGGGGGAGGGCCATGTTGATTTTTTTTAGGTGAAGGGGGAGGGTCACGTTAGATTTTTTTGAGATGGGGGGGAGGGCCATCAAAAAATTTTTTGATCCGACTTCCAATGCACCAGCCCTCCCCCCCGATAAATATCGTACGGTCCCTTACCTCACCCTACTAGTACCTTACCTAGTCCCATCAACATACCCTAGTGATATTACAAATTGTTTCATTTGAAAAGCAAGTTGTGTATACTTTCTTCTTCTTTCTTTCTTCCTCTTCTCAATTCTCAACCCATGTTTTCCAAAAGCAAGCCATGCCAACAACAATTGTAATTTGATACAAATGTACAAAACTTATCAAAGAGATGTGAGCAGTTGTGTCCCCAGAGGATTGGATGTAGGACAAAAGTAATTAGTTTTACATCAAATGACTGATATCCAACTCCTGGTTTGTGTCAGAATATCATTATCTATGCATCAATTGTGTTGTACTACATCATAATGTAATCCTGTTCATTAATCATTTAATGATATCATATGTAAATTTTACCTTTGCCAACAAGGTTATGTTTGGGCAACATTCGTGTGTGCCATGACAATACCTGGTGTCTTAAGGCAACAAGAGTTAAATACTGTAAATGCATTTAAGTTCGCGGGGATTTAATTTCGCGGTAGTGGGAAAAAGGACTTTTGGCGATAGCACCATGCACTGTAGTCTCTTACTACCATGGAAAAATGTTCGCAGTGGTTTTAATAAGTTCGCGGTGAAGTGGCCACGGCGAAAACCACAACCTTTAAACCACCGCAAAAGTTTCTGCATTTACAGTACAATTGACTAAAAAATAAACCATGTGTTACTCAGCACAAAGAGGCCACCAAGAGGCGAAATAATAGACATGAAACGAGGACAACAACAACAATAACAAAATTCTTGATACTTGATATATGTTTTGATGAGACCTCAGAATGATAACACTATTAACAGGTAGTTTTTTTGCCTCTAGTGACTTTTTGTGGTACTGCACTGTAACATCCAGTTTTGGTATCTTGTGTTCTAGACAAGCTATGGCTATGATTTAGGAAGCTCTTGTGGTCTGTGAGGAGGGACGCAAGTTTTGGCCCTCTAGTTTATAATTATGAGTCTGACAGAGTCTTTCCATTATTTTTGATCACATACATAAATATGATTTATATTTTCTGTTACATCCAAGCCTTGATTGAATGAAATGAGCAAGCTATAAAAAAAAGTATAATCCCTTGTGTGTGACAGAAATAGGTCTATGTCTCCCTTGAGGCCTGCATGTATTATATTTTATATGTTATCTTATCAGTGATACATGCAAATAATACATGCAAGGGACTAGCTATCAGACATGACCAATACCAGTAGAATGTAGAGCATTACCAGGTGTATTTGCTAGTTGTGGTTATCCTCTGCTGAGAGCAAAATGCTTAAAAGGAATCTCGGAAATTTACAAAGTGGCAGTCCACATCAAGCTGGTCACGGTTAGTTTTACTCCTCTAGATCTGACATAGCACACAGATCACTGCTGCTGGCTGTCGTGAAGCCCCTATGATGACCACTAGTGTCGCAATGTCTACCTAGGAATGCCAAGAATTAAGCCCATTACATCTCAATCTCATACCGAATGAATGAACAACTGAGCATAAAAAAACAGCGGAAATTTATACTAGGAAAGATGTTCAAAAGCAGCTCTTTGTAGGTATCAAACGTGTCAGATGATTTTCTGTACACATCAGTGTAATTATGCAATTGCACATTTGTTAGTATTGCTATTGTGAAGCCACTGACTGAAGAAGAATACAGACTAGACCTCACCATTGGCCAGCCAGGGCGGGAACAGGCACAGGTTGCAAGTTGTACAAGAGAACATTTGTTAGCATTGCCATTGTGAAGCCACTGATAGAAGAAGAATACAGACGTCACCACTGGTTAGCCTGGGCAGGAACAGGCAGAAGTTGCAAGTTGTACAAAGAGAAAGGGCTGTCAATTAAACACAAGCAGGGTGAGAAACGAATTCGGCTAGCCTAGCCGCTGGGCCATTCAATGCGACGTTAGCTACCAGGTAACAGTTTCTCTAACCTATTCTTCATGTGTATGTTCCAGTGGAAGTCCACGGGTCGCCACCTGTTTGATCTGGTGTGCCGTACCATCGGCCTGAGGGAGACATGGTACTTCGGATTGCAGTACATCGACAAGAAGGGGTACACGGCCTGGCTCAAGTTCGACAGAAAGGTACAGAATTCAGCATAAGCGACGTTGACAAGAATTAAGCTCAAAGTTTTAGAATAACAGCCTGATCACTGTTATCAAATATAATTCTTTTGAATCTTTGTTTTCTTTTCCTTACTCCTAAGTGCTGATTTTATATACACCAAACTACTGTACTGTGCATGTCCTGAAATTTTCAATGTACTGTTATGTTCACGGTTTTCACGATGACAACTGTAACGTGAACTTATCATTACTGATAACAAATAATTCACAGACTTTTTCAATGTGCACTTGCCGCGACAGTAAACATTTAGTTCCGAGAACAAGTTAAATTTTCTCAGACCGTGAAAATTTGGTACTGAGAAGACAGTATTTTTCTGCTATTGTGACTATCCAAAAGCAAGTAGATTTCTCTTGTGTATAGACATGACAGATATCCTCAGTACTGGAGGAAGACTACTTTAATATTGCTTGAATTATGACTGTGTATGTTTATGTGTACTGTACATGTCAGACCATGTAGTACACAGTGATGTAGCAATGAAAATTTTCTTACTCGAATGTTTAAGATTTAGTTGAAAAAGCTCTTGCACGTTAAGATTTCACACAATTCTGCCGTTTTTTCCCCCGCGAACTCGTTAGGTACGAGACCAGGACCTGCCCAATGAAGAACCTGTCAACTTCCTGTTCATGGCCAAGTTCTACCCTGAAGCTGTGGAGGAGGAACTGATTCAGGAGATCACACAGCATCTCTTCTTTCTACAGGTAGGAATGATGTTATCATGTAGCTCCAAGGTGATGTCTCTGTAGCTCAACTGGTAGCAGCCTCACAGTTGAGCTCCTGGTCCCAATTAGTAGGTAGCTGGGGGACCCCGGTTCAATACTCGATATGGCATCTTGGTTGGGGCTGCACACGTATTTAGGAGGTACATAAAATGGGAGTCCCGTGTTTAAGGAGGTGCCTCAAGCATGTAAAAGGGAAAAGGACAACCCCCCCTATATTGTATACCCTGCTACTGCTTGCTGCCCTTTGTACTACTATGCCCTACAAGGATCTGAATGAATGATCGATAAATCACACACACCTTTTGGCAATTGACAAACAAGGCTGCAGCTTGCCAACTGTATGACTATGGGGCATATACAATTCTGTAGAACAATAGTGCCTTGCAACACCAACATCTACGTACTTAACCTTATCAATTTTTAGATTTCAGTAATTATAATTTTCAATTTTTGTAGCTGAGGATCACCATCTCCCGACATATATAGCACCACTTTACTTTCATTGGAAGTTTGAATTTTTGTGGAGATGTGGACATGTATTGCCACTTCTGCCAGCTGTGTGTACTTCTCTCTATCATTGACAAGAACTTATATAGTTGTGGATTTTGCTTGGATGAAAATGATCCAGTATCACTGAAATATACATTACTCAAACACATTAGATATGCTTTAATTTTGATGTACAACTTTCATTCCTCTGTAGGTGAAACAGTGTATCCTGAACATGGACATCTACTGCCCCCCCGAGGCGTCGGTACTGCTGGCGTCGTACGCGGTACAAGCCAAGTACGGGGACTACGACCGGTCTGTCTACCAGCCAGGATTCCTGTGTAACGACGACCTTCTGCCACAAAGGGTAAAACCATATTTCATGTATTAATAAAATTCAGTTGATTTTCACTGACAAAATTTGTACACTTATAAGCACTTGCAGTGTTATCACCATGGTATTTATAAGTAAACCTTTGGACACAAGCTTCCTGAAAAAAATGGGTAAGTTCACTTTTGTTCAAAGAAAAAAGCATTCTTGCTGTTACCAAAGGATTTGCTCAGTGCAGACATGTCTGTGCAGCTTTTGATTCTTAGCAACATATTAACTAAAAGCTATCATAATCCAAGCTATAACATGTGCAATATACTAGTGACTGTCTTTGTACAAGAAAAAAAAATATGTGCAAACGATATCTATTGTCTAGATTTGATGTGTTGTAAGTATCTTTTTCATTTGATTGTTGACCTCTGTCCCTGTCCAGGTGCTTGACCAGTACAAGATGACCCCCCAGATGTGGGAGGAGAGGATTGTGGGTCTGTATGCTGACCACCGAGGCATGACCAGGTAAGGAGCAAACTTGGAAATGACATCTTCAGCCGCTTTAGACTTTAGATCTTTTCGTTTCTCATACAGGAAAATAGCACCTGTTGCTAAAATCTGGTGAATCAGGTTTTCATTGGTGCTGAAATATCCCTATGATTTTACTCTTCAGTACAAGTTGATATACTGAGTCTCCATTGGGTTATGAGATATAAGATAATCTTAAAAAGGCTTGATACAAAAAAGTCCCTACTGGTCATTTTTAGAAGAGATTATATCTACTACTGAGCTAATGCCATACTTCTTTTTGTACCTGTACAAGTGTCACTTGTTCTCATTGAAATGTCGAAAATGGCATTTTTTTGGTCGAAAAATAGATCGGCTTTATTTTCACTGAAAACTACCTGGTTGTTTAGGGAAATTCCTCTTTTAACCATACCCAAAAAATTGCAACTTATTATTTTCGGTCCCATTGGTAATGCATTACAGGGCATGTAACAAACGTTACCGGTAACGTTTGTTACAACAGTAGACTTGACCCTGTTTTCTTCGAAAGGACTTACCTTATTGACGACATCATTTAGGTATAAGTGGATGTCCCTAGGGACATTTGAAAAGTGGGCAGCTTTTTTACACCAGGTCAAATCGAAAGCCTTGACAGCATCGAACAATGGTAACGTTTGTTACAGTCATTTCTGTACGACATTTTGTTAAGCAAGGTGGGATACAAATGACAGTCAACAACCCTTTCTTGTTTCTTTAGAAAGCTAGAAAAACTGTACAGCGTCACAAAAACGGCCATTTCTAGTCTTATACGTGCATGATATAACCGTGGCAACCATCATACTAGTGGTGGTAACGTTTGTTACAGAATCTGGCGACAGGCATAAACCAGCTCACACAGCCTCTAAGATCAGTGACAGGAGCGATCTGACGTGATTCGGCAGAGGACCTGGGTAGCTGGTTTCACCTGTCGAACAATCATTCTGGGAACTGCATTGTTACATTTTTGGCTACTATTTGAATTCTTCGTTTCTTCTCAGGCGACAGCCATTTTTTAGGGTTTGAAATCCCACCAGTGGCTATAATAATCTTCTAACTCATCAAACTATACGAATGTTGTGGTGCATCTTTTGTAAAACATTAC